>NC_056733.1:72032861-72167882 GCF_019279795.1 Protopterus annectens | reverse complement strand
TTTAAATATAGATGTTTGAGTGTATTCACTGTTGCAGTCCTCACATATGGGTTATCCAGTTCCCGGTAGCCCTCAGTCGGGCCAAATACCAGAGTCCTTGGTATACGACGTCGGCTGCTGCCAGTTGTAAAACTGACGTCATTACATCAGGTATAAAGGGAGGCAGCCGATGCCATTTAGTCTGTTTTTCTTGCCTTAACTGTCAGGAGCCCCCAAAAGAAGGCTAACCCAGGAATGGTAGCACCCTGGACACGTCATTCAAAAAGTAAAAATCTATAGTCTGTACCCTAGGAAAAATGGGGGAATGGGGGGTGAGCAACCAGGACTACAACAGTGAATACACTCGAACATCTACATTTATGTTAAGTGTACACAACTGTACTATGTTCTTCGTGTTTCACTCTTGCAGTCCTCACATATGGGTTGATTCCCAAAGCCCAGTAAGAAGACAAGGGGGGGGGGGGGATTACAGATTAAGGGTTGGTAAGGAGGCCGTACAAAACTGCAGAGGAAAAACCAGCCCAGGATTTAGAAAACAAAGGTAGATTGTAATGCTTTGTGAACATATGGACAGAAGACCAAGTAGCTGCTTCTAGAATGTCCTTAGTAGGCACACCTCTCAGAAAGGCTGCAGAGGTAGAGGCTGCTCTAGTAGAATGGGTCCTAATACCCTCAGGGGGAACCTCTCCATGCTGTAGGTAACAAAAGTGAATGCAATGAGCAATCCATTTGGAAATGGTTTGTTTTAAAATAGCTTTACCCTGAGCCCCAGGGGCAAAACTAACCAATAACTGTTCAGATTTTCGAAAGGATTTAGCCCCGAAGTAAAATCTCAGCTGTCTATGCACATCAAGAGAGTGCAGAATCATTTCCCCTTTATTTTGGGGATTGCTGGAAAATGTAGGCAGGTGAATAGACTAGTTAAGGGTTAAACTGGAAACCACCTTAGGCATGAAGGAGGGATTGGTTCTCAGAGAAACCCGATCTGAGTGAAAAATAATGAAAGGTTCTACTGCCATTAAGGCTTGCAGCTCAGATATCCCTCTAGCTGAAGTAATAGCTAAAAGGAAAGCAGTCTTCCATGATAGAAACTTCAAATCTGCAGAGGTAGCTGGTTCAAAGGGAGGCAGAGTAAGTTTTTCCAGGACAAAATTAAGATCCCAAGCAGGAGTAGGAGCTCTTCTGGGACATTAGGATTACTAGCTCCCCTCAGGGACTGCTTCATCAAGGGGAGAGAAAAAATGGGTTGCTCAAAAGAACAATGAGCCGAAATGGCTGAAGCATGAATTTTGATTGAAGAAAAGGAAAGTCCACCATTAAGCAATCCTGCTAGGTAGTCAAGAATGAGTGAAAGAGAAGGATGAGAAGGGTCTTCTCCTTTAGCTAGAATCCAAGAGCAAAATCTCTTCCATTTTTCTGCATAGGATTTTCTTGTGTTAGGCCTGCTGGCCTCATGAAGAATTTCAACTACCTGTTGGGAAATATTTAAAGTATTATCCAGGCAGTTAAATGCAGATTTTGAAGAAGAGGATGAAGGAACTTTCCCCCTCCCTGAAACAACAGATCTGTTACCAGGGGAAGATGCCAAGGCTGAGCCTGGGAAAGGCTGCAAAGGAGGGGATACCGATGCTGCCTGGGCCAATTCGGAGCTATCAGAATAGCCCTTGGATTTTCATCCCTTATCTTTAGCAGCACTCTGGGAAGAAGAGGCAGAGGAGGGAATGCATAAACCGAGAGATGTGTCCATGGGAAGAACAACGCATCCACCCTCCAAGCTTTGCTGTGAAACTCCCTGGTGCAGAAGTTTGGAAGGAGATGACTGGTGTGAGAGGAAAAAAGATCCACTTGTGAGGTGCCCCAATGTTGAGTGATGCGATGGAAAATGTCCCTGTTCAGTTGCCACTCGTGAGGATCCAGAACATGTCTGCTCAAATGATCCGCCAAGGAGTTTAGCCTCCCTGGAAGATACTGGGCTATTAGATGTAAGCCCATGGATGCTGCTATGGACCATAGTCTCATGCTTTGTCTGCTCAAGGGGTAAGAGTGAGCCCCCCCCCTTGCTTGTTGATGTACCACGACTGTGGTATTGTCTGTCCTGATCAGCAGAGTCCCAGGGTAGAGTAGGTCCTTGAAAGCCAGCAAGGCCTGCTGCACTGCCATCAATTCTTTTAAGTTTATGTAGAGATGAATCTGCTGTATGCTCCAAGTCCCCTGTATGCCCCTGCCCCCAGATGAGCTCCTCCCCCCATGCAACATCTGAGGCGTCTGTGGTGAGAGTCTGGCTGGCAGGCGGTGGGCGGAAAGGCAGACCCTTGTTCTGAGAACAGGCTGTCGCCCACCAGAGGAACTCCATTTATAGACAGGGAATCAGGGGAAGAGTCAAGTCTAATTCCTGTGTGTGTTGACACTAGAGATTCTTGAGGTACCATTGAAGTTTTCTCATATGCAGCCTTGCATATGGGATCATCAGAATACATGAAGCCATGAACCCCAATGCTTGCAGGAATTGCCTTTCAGAGAGCTGGGTCATGCTTGCCAAGTTCATGAAGCGAAAAGATCTTGCTTCTGTTGAGGGAGGAATACCATCTGGGTGGCTGTATTCAGACTCGCTCCCAGGAAAACAATCTCCCTTGAAGGAACCAACTTTGACTTCTTTTCGTTAAGTGTGTAACCCATAGAGGTGAGAATGTTCTTCATGAAATCCAAATCCTTTTCTAGTTGTTCTGGGGAGTTTGCTTGAATGAGACAGTCGTCCAGGTAAGGATAAATTTGAATGTTTCACTGCCTGCAAAAAGCAATGGCTGGAGCCAGGCACTTAGTAAAAACTCTGGAAGCAGTAGATAAGCCAAAGGGCAATGCAGAGAATTGAAAGTGTTGCTCCCCAGCCCTGAAGTGATGGAATTGCCTGCAACTTTCCCTTATTGGGATGTGCAGACAAACCTCCTTGAGATCCAAAGTTACCAGCCATAAATCCTTGCCCAGCATTGGTAGTAATTGTTGAAGGGTGAGCATCTTGAATGTGGGAATCACCAGAAAAATGTTTAGAATGGACAGATCCAGAATATGGTGCCAGGTGCCCCCTTTCTTGGGTACCAGAAAAAGCCTTGAATAAAAACCTAGGCCTGCCTGATTTGCAGGAACTGGCTCTATAGCCCCCATAGTCAGTAGAGAAGAAATTTGAGTTTCTACCTCTGCCCTGAGAGTTCTGGGTACGTCTGGGTATCCTTGTAAAGCAGGGAAGGTGTGAAAGACTTGTAACCTTGATGTGTACTATACTGAGAACCCATTTGTCATCTGTGATGGTAGACCATATAGACCATACCTCTGCGAACCGGGCTAACCTTCCCCCCAAAGGAAACTCGGGGTCTGCAGAGGTAGGCACAAGAAAGCCGAAGTCACTGAGAATGTTTGCTTTAGGAAGCTGGCTTAGAACTCCCAGATTTAGCAGAAGAATGCCACTGTTTACCCTTTGAGGAGCAGGAGCAGAAGCCTGCCCTCTGGAAGATCTGAAACCCCTAGGCCTAGAGCGACCCTGTTTGCCAGGATCAGGGAAAGACCAATTCTTGGAAGGATAATGCCTACTAAACCGAGGAGGCTGAACCTGAAGGAAATCTTTTACAGCTTGCATAGATTTTGCCTTATCCTCCAACTTCTTTAGTACCTCCTCAGCCTTCTTACCAAAAAGATTGTCCTTATGCAAAGGAACATCCAGCAATTTAGATTTAACTGATTCAGAAAGAGGCTGCTCCCCGAGCCAAGCATGCCTTCTAATTACGGAACCAGTGGCTGCTGCTCTGCAGGAAGCCTCCAAAGTGTCAAAACCACAATGAAGTGAATGCTTATTAACTAAAGTGGCAGAATTCATTAAGTCTTGTAAATCTTTGTTATCTGTCATGGAAGGAATATCTCCAAGTTTAGCCTTAATAGCCTGCAAAGTATACTGCTGATACTCAAGCATGTGAAAAAGACAATTCACGGATCTAATGGCAAGAATTAAGTATAGACTTTTCTACCCCACCTGTCCAAGGCCCTAGATTCCTTATCAGAAGGCACAGGGTTTTTAGCAATAGTAGCCTTAACACCTTTGGGGCCTTGAGAAATAATTTCTGGATCAGCAGTAGGGTTTTTAAAAAAGGAATCTATGAGATTCAGGAACCCTGTAATACCTATCTGGTTTTCTAGGAGCAGGAGGGACAGAATTAGGAGTTAAAGAATTTTCCATGAAAACATCATCCACAACTTCCAAAAAGTACAGTTGTGTACCTACCATAAATGTAGATATTAGAGTGTATTCACTGTTGCAGTCACTACACTTGGATTATCCTGCTAGCAGGCTACCCGCAGTCGGCCTGAATTCCAAAGTCTTGGTCCGGCGTCGGTTGCGGTCACCTCTTCCCTGACGTCAGTGCACCAGGGGTATAAACGATGCAGCCAACACCATTTTCTTCAGTTTTTCTTGCCCCAGATGTCAGGTGCCCCCAAATTGGTAGGCTAAAAATTTATGGCAATAAGTATGCATGCAATAACCTAAAAATTTCCTTCATCTACAAGCAAATACACCAAATAGGTTGTATAGGACAGAGAAGTACAGATAAGTCCCAGCAAAGAAAAAGGGGGGTGGTGGGTGGGTAACCTGGACTGCAACAGTGAATACACTCGAACATCTACATTTATGGTAGGCACACAACTGTACTATGTTCATCGTGTTTCACTGTTGCAGTCATAACACTTGGGTTGAATCCCAAAGCTGAGGTTGGGTGGCTGAGTCTAAATAGAATTAGGGGAGGCTATAAGGCCCTGCAAAACTGCTGTGGCAAAGCCTGCTCTGGATTTAGAGTAGAGAGGTAAATGGTAGTGCTTGGTAAAAGTGTGCACTGAACTCCAAGATGCAGCCTCTAAAATGTCTTTGGTTGGAACCCCTCTGAGGAAGGCTGCTGCTCTGGTAGAATGTGGCCTAATGCCCTTAGGGATCGATTTGCCATGTTGTGAATAACAGAATCGAATGCAGTGACCTATCCATTTTGAAATAAATAGTCTGCTTTGAGATGGGCTTTCCTTGTGATCCTGCAGCATATGCCACTAAAAGTTGCTCAGACTTTCTGAAAGTTTTTGTTGTGTCCAAGTAGAAGCATAGCTGTCTGTGTATGTCCAAAGAATGCAGCAGTCTCTCGCCTTTATTCTGTGGCTTTGGATAGAAAGTGGGCAGATGAATGGTTTGGTTAAGGGCCACACTGGACACTACTTTAGGCATAAAAGTCGGGTTAGTCCTCCGAGAAACCCTGTCTGGATGGAAAATGATAAAAGGTTCCACAGCCATGAGAGCCTGCAACTCTGAGACTCGTCTTGCAGAAGTTACTGCTAGGAGCAGAGCTGTTTTCCAAGATAAGAACTTTATTTCAGCTGTATTGGCTGGCTCAAAGGGCGATAGTGTGAGTTTTTCCAAGACATAATTGAGGTCCCATGCAGGTACTGGTGCTCTCTCCTTGGAGGTCTTATGTTTTTGGCCCCTCTGAGGTACTGTCTTAGCAATGGATGAGAAAAAAATGTGGTTCAGTATTGTAATGAGCTGAAATGGCAGAAGCATGGATTTTAATTGATATGGATAGGCCTTTGTCCAGCATCTCAGTTAGGTATTGTAAAATCTAAGGAATATTTGGAACAAGCGTGTCAATTCCTTGTGCCTAGTTCCAAGTACAAAATCTTTTCCATTTTTCTGCATAAGATTTTCTGGTACTTTGCCTCCTGGCCTCCAAAATAACATCCATCACTGCTTTACAGAGAGGTGTGTTCTGAATGGCTATATTTGCCATGCTGTCAGACTTAGGGTCCTGAGTTGATTGTGCAGGATCTAATTGTTTCGTTGGGTCAGTAAGTGAAGAATTAGAAGCAATGCCCAGGCTGGGCTGTGAGACAAGCTCTTTAGGATTGGGTACCAGTGCTGGCGAGGAAATTCTGGGGCAATCAGAATCATTTTTGTCTTCTCGTCTGACCTTTAGGAGTACCTTAGGAAGGAGAGGCAGAGGAGGAAAGGCATATACTGTTAGGGATTTCCAGCTGAATGATAGGGCATCCACTTTCCATGCTTGCTTGTGATAAGTCCTTGTGCAAAATTTCTGCAGTTGGCAGTTGTGAGGAGAGGCAAAACGATGTCTGGGCATCCCCATTTCTTTGTTATCATGTTGAAGACTTGTGGATCCAGTTTCCACTCGTGGGGATCCGTAATGTCTCTGTTTAGTTCGTCTGCCAGAGTATTTTCCTTTCCTGGCAGGAATTGTGCTTGCAGATGTACTTGATAAATCAATGCTGTGTCCCACAAAGTCATGGCTTGTCTGCAGAGGGGGGTAGGAATGTGTGCCTCCCTGCTCGTTTATGTACCACATGACTGTAGTATTGTCCGTCCTTGTCAGTAGTTGTCCTGGATGAAGAAGGTCCTTGAAAGCTGTCAGGGCATTCTGGACAGCTAGCTTCTCTTTTTGATTGACATGAAGATGTATTTGGCTTGAGAGCCATGTGCCCTGAATACATTTTCCTGCCATGTGTGCCCCCCAGGCATAATCTGAAGCATCTGTTATTGTTTGCCTGGCTGTGGGTAGGTCGAATGGATGTCCCTTGTTGAGGTGACAGGACTGTGCCCACCATCGAAACTCCTGTTGAAGGCAAGGAATGAGGGTAATTAATGTTTCCAGGCTGTGGCAATGTTGAGTCCAAACACTTTTTAGATACCATTGTAGTTTCCTCATATGCAGTCTGGCATATGGTATTAGCAGAATGCATGATGCCATGAAGTCCAAAGCCTGCAGAATTTTTCTTGCAGGTAACTGGGTCTTTGTTGCCAACATTGTGAAGTAAGAAGTCAGTTGTCTTTGTTTGTCTGGCGTGAGATAAGCCATATGGGCAGTTATAATTAAGCTTGCACCCAGGAATATTATCTCTTGAGAGGGTACTAATTTTGATTTCTTTTCGCTTACAGTGTACCCCGGGCAAATCAATAATCTTTTTACAAATGCCAGGTGTTGTAGTAGAATGTCCTTGTTCTCTACTTGAAGAAGGCAATCGTCCAAGTAAGGATATATCTGAATTCCTCTGTCTGCAATATGCAATTACTGGTGCCAGGCATTTTGTGAAGACCCTGGGCGCAGTAGATAAGCCAAAGGGCAGTGCAGAGAATTGGTAGTGCATTGAGCCAGCTATGAAACTGAGGTATCTTCTGCAAGATTGTCTGATTGGTACATGCAGGTATGCCTCTTTTAGGTCCAAAGTTAAAGCCAAACCTTCTTGCCCAGCATGGGCAGAAGCTGCTGTAAAGTCAACATTTTGAATTTTGGGACATCCAGAAATGTATTTAGAATAGACAGGTCCAGTATTGGTCTCCAGGTTTTGTCCTTTCTGGGTACCAAGAAAAGTCTTGAGTAAAATCCTTGCCCCTGCTCTTGCTTTGGTACTGGCTGAATGGCCCTAGTGTCCATGAGGGATGAAACTTGTTTTTGTGCCTCTGCCCATTGATTGTGTGGCAGGTTTGGTATACCCTTTGCCCTTGTTAGGGTGTGAAAGTGGAATCTGTAGCCTGGGCCACTATATTCAAGACCCATTTGTCCTGGGTGATAATGTGCCAGTTCTGAGAAAAAAGTGTTAGGTTTCCCCCTAAGGGGGCTGCCAAAAGATAAGTGTTTGGTGCTGGCAGAGGAAAGTCATTGGGACTGTTTTCTGTATGGCTGTGATTTGTCTTCTCCGCTTTTGGAGGTAGAAGCGCCCCACTGTTTAGGCCTGTATGAGCCCTGGGGCTGGGATCTGCCTCTAGGGCGTCTGTATCTGCCTCTTTGTGGTCTACCTGACACTGGAAAGGACCAATTCTTTTGTAGGCCAGTTCCTTCTAAATTTGGGTGGCTGTACCTTTAAAAAATCCTTTACTGTTTGCATAGATTTCGCTTTGTCCTCCATTCTCTTCAACACCTCCTCTGCTTTGACACCAAATAAAGTATCATGCTGTAATGGAGCATCTAGTAATTTTGCCTCAACATGACCAGGTAGAGTCTGTTCCTTTTACCAAGCATGCCTCCTAATGACAGAACCCATAACTGTGGCCCTGCAAGAGGCCTCTAGAGAATCAAAACCACATTGCAATGTATGCTTTCCCACTTGTTCAGTTGCATGAAATAAATCCTGCATTTCCTTATTTTCTGCACAATCAGAATTTTATAACATTTTCTGTTTTAACAGAGACATTAAGTATTGCTGATATTTAAGCATATGAAATCGACAATTTAAAGCCCTCACAGCCAAAGTATCAGAAGTGTAAACTTTTTTCCCCCCATCTGTCTAGTGCCCTAGAATCCCTGTCAGAGGGGATAGGATTTTTTGCAGTAGAAGCCTTGACCCCTTTGGGACCCTGAGAAATAGTTTCTGGATCAGCAGCAGGGTTTTTATAAAGAAATTTATGTGAGTCTGGAACCCTGTAGTATTTGTCTGGTTTTACAGGGGCAGGGGGTAGAGTCAGGAGAAAGGCCGGACTCTGAAAATACATCATCTACAATATCTAATACAGGGGGAATAGCAAGATGCCTGTGCTGAGGTAGTAAAAGAAAATCTCTAAGCCTTTTCTTTGATTCTGAGTAGTCTTGGCTCTCCCAGTGGGAGTGCTCCCTCATGGTATGCAGGGTTTCCCCAAAAGAAAAATCCTCAGGAGGAGAGGCTGAAGGAATAGATTCTTCAGCATCAGAATCCTCATAGGGAGGAAAAGAATATTCGTGCTCAGAAGAGGAGTCAGAGGAAATGGAAACCCGATCTGAAGATTCATATTCTGTCTCTTGCCTAGGCCTCTTATCAGGAGGGGGATGGGAACGGGAACCCCTGATCAAGGTAATCAAGTCTTCGGCCATTTTGAGCATCTGTTCTTTAGGCATGGAAGTCTGTCCAGGAGGATGCTGTACTTGTTTCTTTGTCTTTAGAGCTGCTTTAGTCTTTGCTTTGGAAGCTGAGGAAGGCTTTACATATAACTGTGTAGGTCTGACAACACCCTCAGAAGCCGATGCCTGCTCAGCGGCTCCGGACCCATCTGAGGGAATGGTTTCCGAGTGTCCAATATCTTGAGTATCCAGAAGCCTAACTGGCTCCACGTGGGAATCGGCAGCAGCCTATGGCTCTGAGGTAGCGGGCGTCAGGGGGCTGTGAAAGCGCCTCACTGAGAACCGGCGGCTGGCTTAGCGGAAGCATCGTTGGTGATTTTGGATTTCAGATGCCTGTCCTTTTCCTTTTCCTTGCGCTTTTTATAAACTCCAGTCGTCAGTTGTTCCAACGGCATTATATAAATGAATCTTCGGCTGAAGTAATGAAAGGCAAAATCGTACCGACGCTTAATAGTGCGTTGGTTAAATCTAGCGCAAAACCGATAGCTAGCAACGTTGTGATCACGGCCTAGGCAAGGAATACAGTAAGAATGAAAATCCTTATGAGGTATTTGCTTCCCACAAGAAATACAATGGTTAACTTTTTCTGAAATCAGTCTGGAGCAAGAAAAAAAGTTTCCCCAGCGGGGTACTTAGCTTTGAAGACTTCGGATCTGAAATTCGATTTTGAAAATCTCAGGAGTCGGCCGACCGGCACTTGCGAGCTGCTTTTGCTTCGGGCACCGCTCAGCAAGAAAGACTGAAGAAAATGGCGTCGGCTGCATCTTTTATACCCCTGGAGCACTGACGTCGGGGACGAGGCGACAGCAACCGATGCCGGACCAAGACTTTGGAATTCAGGCTGACTGCTGGTAGCCTGCCAGCAGGATAACCCAAGTGTAATGACTGCAACAGTGAAACACGATGAACATCTGGAGGTATGGCCAGAGGCTTATGCTGTGGCAAATCTAAAAATTCCCTTATTCTTTTCTTAGACTGTAGAAAATCTTAACACTCCCATTTAAAATGCTCCCTAAGAGTATTCAAAGTATCCTCAAAGGAAAAATCTTCTGGAGGGGAGGCAGAAAGGATAGGGTCCTCAGCATCAAAATCCTCAAAGTCAGAAAACAGTTGAGAATTTCCTTCTTCACCAGCAGAAATACTGGATATTTCAGAACCAGAGACAGAAAACATCAGGAGCCAATTCCCTAGCCCTCTTTGAGGGGGGGGGGGGTGAGAGCCCCTAATCAGGGAAAGAAGATCACCAGCCATCTTTACCAACTGGGAGTGAAGTACAGGGGTGTAGGCCGATGCCTGCTTGTGAGTAGGTTTGCAGCTGGAAGGTTTACTAGCAATCCGGAGGGACTCTGGAGGCCTAGCAACTGCAGAAGTCTGAATTAAGGTAGTCTGTCTGGTTCTGGTCTCATGTTGAAAAGAGGCGCCAGAAACCGGTGCCTGCAAAGCGGCTCCGGACCCATCTGAGGTGGCAACAGACAGAGGGTCTGAAGACGAAATAACAGCCTGTGGCATGGAAGAGTCCGTAAAGGTCTCGGCAGAGGCTTGCGGCTGAAAATCTGCAGACTGCAGGGATAGCACCTCACTGACTACCGCTGTGCTGACTACCAATTTCACCGGTGCGGCATCAGTCGATTTAACCCTAGGCCTGTCGTGGTCCTGGTCTTTACGTTTCCTAGGTATATCCTAAGTCGGGAGACCAGAAGAAGCCGTACCAACGAACTTAGGCCAGACTCCGAAATGCTTATACAAAATCTTAGCTCTACAGAGTATTTTTCGCGGGTTAAAGGAAGCACAGAGATCGCAGTTAGGGACGTCATGCTCAAGGCCCAAACAAGTTGTACAACAGGAATGGAAAACACTGTGCGGAATCTTTTTTTCCACAGGCAAGACAGTTATTAACTTTATCTGACATTCGTTAAAGCAAGAAAAGAGGATCCCCAATGGGGTACTTATCTGAAGGAGTCTTCAACTTGGTAGTCGGAAAGCGAAACGAGGGTAAACGGCCGACCGGCACTAGTTCGAATTGCATCTGCTTCGGGCTCCGCGGCAAGAAAGACTGAAGAAATGGCGTCAGCTGCCTCCCTTTATACCGGATGAACTGACATCAGTTTTACAACTGGCGGCAGCCGACGTCATATCAAGGGAACCGGATAACCCTTATGTGAGGACTGCAACAGCGAAACATGAACATTCTTGAGTAAAACCCAGATTCTAAATGGTCTGGTGAGACTTCTTGGAGGATTCTTTTTTGCAGCAGCCTTTGTATTTCTTTAGCAGCTTGATCGCTCTGATGGGGTGGAACATCGGGGATTTTTCTTTGAAAACATGGGATAACTTGAAGGGGATACTGTAGCCTCTGGCAAGGATTTCTGCACCCAAGAATCTGATGTTATTTGTCGCCAGGCTGACAGGTGCAGAGAAAGTCCTTCCCCGACTGCATCCAGAGGTAAACAATCGGGTTACCTTTCAGGAGCGCTGGTAGGACTGTCCAGAGAAGGAAACTCTGGACCCCCGGTTTCACAGGCCACCACTGCCTCGGGGTCTGCGTCTTCCATCTGTGTTACCCCTTCTGCCTCGAAGGGAGACTGTGCCATGTGCATCATACAAAGGTCCTTGTGACTTCTTAAACCACATTTTCCAACTCCTCGGATTCCTGGAGGATCGTTGAGGGGCAGAAAAACAGATGCACAAGGCAGACAGGGCCTTACCATCCTTTTCACCTTGCTAGTGTGTCCTTTATTTAGAGAAAAACGGGGAAGATCCATCAAATGAGGCATTGACAAAGGAAGACTTGAAGGGCTCTGCGAAGTCAAATAAGCGCTTCCAGGCATGTCACCTAATGGCAATGCCGGAGCCTACTGCTCTTGTCGTTCCATTGGCTGCATGAGCGACGAGTCGCATGGACGAGTTTGATACAGACTCCAGGGTGGCTAACTGCAAAGCGACCTTATCTTGCACCTCTCAATGGACACAGCCCCAGCTAGAGTTTCTAATGATTCCTTAATCAGATCTCTCTGGAATCTAGTAAAGTATGCCATAAAGGTCAAGAACCTAAATGCAAAGGTCAATGAAGCATAGACCCACTTTCCAAACTTGTCCATCGTCCCAGACTCCCTGTCAGGAGGATGAACAGAAGGACTCTAGTTGGCTAGTTCCTTTCTGGTAGCAGGTGCCACCACCATAGCATTTACTGGCAAACCTTCACCCAATATTGGTGGTGATAATATTTTGGCAGGTCTCCAGAGAATGGGCTCTATGGCATCAGGAGTCTTCCAAGCCGCTGTGCAATTAGCTTGATGAGGTAGTCAACAGGTGGGGACACCCAGGAAGTAGATGGTCGGGCACAGACAGCTTGCAAGTACACATTTTTCCAGTTACCCCTCGGTTTCAGAATTTCTAGGATGTCTCCAAAGGAGACATCCTCAGGGGGTGATCGTGGAGAATCCTCCCCTTCATCGAAATCCGTGTCCTCCATGACGGATACTTCAGCAGAATCCAGATGCTTCCTCTTGCATGTCCTCTTTCAGGGTGGTTCCTCAGTGGGAATCTCTGGGGAGGACTCTGAAGAGGAGAGGCCCAGTATCAGGGCAACTTGAAGCTTCAGTGCTTGATGTCCTGTTGTAGAGATGGGCATCAATGCTGGACCAGAAGATACTGAAATATTGCACACACTTGTCTGGTGGGTTATCTTGAATGGCTGTTATTTGAAGTTAGGAAATCTCCTGTGCAGCTGCTTTCTTGTCAAGGTAGCATCTAGGACAGGCAGGGACGACTGGGAGTTTAAGAAAGGAACTATACATTCTAGATATGATGCTATCTACTAAATTGTCCTGTATGATGTCCATGACTCCAGGTGAAGAAACGGTCAATCTCGCTACTGCCTCCAGAGTGGTGAAGCTTGTCAGAGGAAGGACCCCACAATCTCTTTCCCTAGAGAGACGCACACTGAAGGGATCCTCTCTGCCATAGGGTGTAGAAACTGAGACCACTGTACACAGAAATACACAACAGTCTCATGTGGAATATGGCATGATGGCCTACTCATGGAGTCCCTGTCCTAAAAAGGAATCCAAGGAAACATGCTAGGACTTTTTAAACCAGGGTGCATTAGTGCTATGCTTGTTCCACGAGAAGGGTCTCTGAAAGGTTTCTAAGTGCACCCCAACAGCAGATAAAAATTTAAATTAAAGGAAACCTGTTAACTTCTCCTTTAGTTTGGTCCCCAGTCAGTAATATCCCATCATAAAGTACAGTTGTGTACACTTGCCATAAATGTAGATGTTAGAGTGTATTCACTGTTGCAGTCATTACATTTGGGTAATCTGCTGGCAGGTTGCCCTCAGTCGGCCTGAATTCCAAAGTCTTGGGTCCTGCGTCGGTTGCAGTCTTCTCTTCCATGACGTCAGGGGTATAAAACATGCAGCCAACACCATTTTCTTTAGTTTTTCTTGCCCCCAAAAAGGTAGCAAAATTATATACATATATACACATATATATATATATATATATATATATATATATATATACACACACACACACACACACACATACACAAATACATGCATCGATATAAACTTTACCTTCATCTACAAGCAAATACACCACATAGGTTGTAGAAGATAGTGAAGGAAAGATAAACTTCAGAATGACAGGGGGATGGTGGGAGGGTAACCTGGACTGCAACAGTGAATACACTCTAACATCTACATGTATGGTAAGTGTACACAACTGCACTATGTTCTTCATGTTTCCCTGTTGCAGTCATTACATTTGGGTAGAATCCCAAAGCTATGGTTGGAAGGCTGGAGCTAAACAGCATTAGGTGCGGCTATAAGGCCCTGCAGCACTGCAGTGGCAAAGCCTGCCCTGGACTTATAGTAGAGGCGCAAATGATAACGCTTTGTAAAGGTGTGAAAAGAACTCCAAGTAGCAGCCTCTAGAATGTCTTTGGTTGGTACTCCTCTGAGAAAGGCTGCTGAAGTAGCTGCAGCTCTGGTGGAATGAGACCCAACGCCCTTGGGCACAGGTTTACCATGGTGTAAGTAGAAGAAACGGATGCAGAGGCTTATCCACTATGAAATAGCGTTTCCTTCTGATCCTGCAGCATATGACAATAGTAACTGCTCAGTTTTTCTTAGAGCTTTAGTCCTGCTGAAGTAGAATCTTAGCGGTCTGTGAACATCCAAGGAATGCAGAATTCTCTCCCCTTTGTTCTGCGGATTTGGTAAAAAGTTGGCACATGAATTGTTTGGTTAAGAGCCACACTGGAAACCACCTTAGGCATAAAAGTAGGATTTGTCCTCAGAGACACCCTGTCCGGGTAAAATATGATAAAAGGCTCTACAGCCATGACGGCCTGTAGCTCAAACTTCTTGCTAAAGTAATTGCTAGTAGCAGAGCTGTCTTTCATGATAAGAACTTTATATTAGCGGTAGCAGCTGGTTCAAATGGAGGCAGGGTGAGTTTTTCCAACACATAATTGAGGTCCCATGCAGGTAATGGTGATCTTCTAAGGAGGCCTTAAATTTTTGGCTCCTCTAAGATACTGCTTTAGTAAAGGATGAGAAAAGATTGGTGGCTCTGTGTTGTAATGAGTCGAAATGGCAGAGGCACGGATTTTGATTGATGAGAAAGATAGGCCTTTGTCAAGCATCTCAGTTAAGTATTGTAATATCAGAGGAATATTTGGTTCTGCTGCATCAGTTCCTTGTGCTTGATTCCAAGCACAGAATCTCTTCCATTTGTCAGCATAAGATTTTCTAGTACTAGGCCTTCTGGCTTCCAAAATTACATCCATCACAGCTTTACTGAGAGGTGTTGTTTGTATGATTACCTGATTAGCCATGCTGCCAGGTTTAGAGTCTGTAGTTGATTGTGCAGGATCTGATTGTTTTGCTGGGACAGTAGTTGTGGTGTTTGAGGCAAGGTCCATGCTGGGTAATGAGACAAGTTCCTTAGGATTGGGTACCAGTATTGGCGGGGCCAGTCCGGGGCAATTAATATCTTTGGCTTCTCTTGTTTGACTTTTAGGAGGACCTTGGGTAGAAGAGGCAGAGGAGGAAAGGCGTAAACTGATGGGGCGTCCACTTTCCATGCTTGTCTGTGATAAGTCCTTGTGCAGAATCTTTTCATTTGATAATTTTGAGGAGAGGCAAATAGATCTACGTCTGGGCTCCCCATTTTCTCTATTATCATGCTGAAGACTTGTGGATTTAGTTTCTACTCGTGAGGATACATAAGGTTTCTGCTTAAATAGTCTGCCAGTGTTTTGTTTTCCTGGCAAGAATTGAGCTTGAAGATGTATTTGGTAGGTAAAAGCTGTGTGTCTCAATGTCATGGCAAATCTGCAAAGTGGGTATGAGTGTGTGCCCCCTTGCTTGTTTATATACCACATGACCGTGGTGTTGTCCGTCTTATCAGTAGTTGCCCTGGATGAAGTAAGTCCTTGAAGGCTGTTAGGGCATTTTTGACAGCTAGCATCTCTTTCTGGTTGATATGTAGATGCATTTGTTTTGGTGCCCATATGCCCTGAATACATCTTCCTGCCATGTGGGCCCCCCAGGTATAATCTGATGCGTCTGTTAAGGTTTGGCTGGCAGGGGGTCGCGTGAAGGGCCGTCCCATGTTTTGGTGACAGGCTTTTGCCCACCATAGGAGCTCCTGTTGCAGGCAGGGAATGAGAGGAATCATTATTTCCAGACTGTGTGAATGTTGACTCCATAAACTTTTTAGGTACCATTGAAGTTTCCTCATATGCAGTCTTGCATATGGAATTAGTAGGATGCAGGATGCCATGAAGCCCAGAAACTGCAGAATTTATCTTGCAGAAGACTGGGATATTGTTGCCATCAGTTTGAAGTAAGTAGTCAGTTGCCTTTGTTTGTCTGGCATAAGGTAAGCCATCTGGGTAGTTGTATTCAAGCTTGCACCCAGGAATGTTATTTTTTGAGAGGGTACCAGTTGTGATTTCTTTTAGTTTATAGTGTACCCTAGGCATGTTAGAAGCCTTTTCACAAACGCCAGGTGTTGAAGAAGAGTGTCCTTGTTCTCTGCTTGAATGAGACAGTCGTCCAAGTAAGGATATATTTGTATACTACTTTGTCTGCAAAATGCAATTACTGGAGCCAGGCACTTTGTAAAGACCCTGGGTGCAGTAGATAAGCCAAAGGGCAGTGCAGAGAATTGGTAATGCATTAAGCCAGCCTTGAATCTGAAGTATCTTCTGCACGATTGTCTTATTGGGACATGCAGGTATGCCTCTTTTAGGTCTAATGTCACCAGCCAAGGATTCTTGCCCAGCATGGGCAGAAACTGCTGCAAAGTCAGCATTTTGAATTTTGGAATGTCCAGGTATGTGTTCAAAATTGATAAATCCAGTAATTGCCGCCAGGCCTTGTCCTTTCTGGGTACCAAGAACAGTCTTGAGTAAAAACCTTGTCCTTTTTCCTGTTCTGGTACTGGTTGAATGGCCCCCATATCCATGAGGGACATAACCTGTTTCTGTGCCTCCGCCCATTGATTTTTGGCCAGATCTGGTCAACCGTTTGCCATTGGCAGAGTGTGGAAACGGAATCTGTATCCCTGTGACACTGTTTAGTACCCACTTGTCCTGGGTTATTAACTGTCAATTTTGAGCAAAAATTGCTAATTTTCCCCCTAAGGGTGCTGTCAAAAGATAAGTGCTTGGTGTAGGCAGAGGGAAGTAATTGGGACTGTTTTCTGTAGGTTTGCGCTTTATCTCCCCCTGATTTGGAGGCAGATGCTCCCCATTGCTTTGACCTGTATGAATCTTGCGCCTGGTATCTGGAACCCTTTGGGCACCTGGATTTGCCCCTTTGAGCTCTGTTCGACGCAGGAAAGGACCAATTTTTTGTAGGCCAGTGTCTACTGAATCTTGGTGGCTGCACTTGCAAGAAGTCAGTTTGCACAGACTTAGCTTTGTCTTCCATTTTCTTTAAAACCTCCTCTGCCTTAATACCAAACAAAGAATCATGCTGTAAAGGTGCATCTAGCAATTTAGCTTTAACATGATCAGGCAAATTTTGTTCCTTTAACTAGGCATGCCTCCTAATCACAGATCCAGTAACTGCGGCCCTGCAGGAGGCCTCTAAGGAATCAAAACCACATTGCAAAGTATGCTTTCCAACTTGTTCAGCTGCATGCAATAATTCCTGCAATTCTTTACTTTCTGCACATTCTGAAATCATCATTTTCTGTTTCAGCAATCCCATAACATGTTGCTGGTACTTAAGCATGTGAAATTGACAGTTTAAGGCCCTGACTACCACAGCTGTAGATGTATAAAACCTTTTTTCCCCATCTGTCTAGTGCTCTTGAATCTCTGTCAGAAGGGGTAGGGTTTTTTGCTGTTGAGGCCTCAACTCCCTTTGGACCCTGTGAAATAGTTTCAGGGTCAGCAGCAGGGTTTTTGAAATAAAAATGTATGTGAGTCAGGGACCCTGTAATATCTGTCAGGCTTGCTGGGTGCCGGAGGCAAGGAGTCAGGGGACAAGCTGGACTCCGAAAACACATCATATCCACAATATCTAAAACAGGGGGAATGGCTAAAGGCTTGTGCTGAGGGAGAAGGAGGAAATCCCTGAGCCTCTTTTTTGATTCTGAGAAATCTTGACTCTCCCAGTGAAAATGCTCCCTCAAAGTATGCAAGGTTTCTCCAAATGAATAATCTTCTGGAAGAGATGCAGATGGAAGAGACTCCTCAGCATCAGAATCCTCATAAGGAGGAATAGATAATTCCTGATCAGAAGAAATAGAAACCTGACATGAAGATTCATAATCAGTGTCTTGCCTAGGCCTCTTATCTGGAGGGGGATGGGTAACCCTGATCAAGGTAATAAGGTCTTCAGCCATTTTGATCATCTGTTTTTTAGGCATAGAGGCCTGTGCACGTGGCTCAGGCATCTTTTTTTAGTTTTAGAAGTGGTCTTTGCCTTTGGTTTTGCAGCTGTCGTTGGTTTGATATATAAATGTTGAGGTCCGAATACACCCTCAGAAGCCAGTGCCTGCTCAGCGGCTCTGGACCCATCCGAGGGAGATACATCCATCGGTCCAATACCTTGAGTATCTTGCGGCATGCCGGACACCACATGGGTGTCGGTAGAGGCCTGCGACTCGAAGGTAGAGGGTATCAGGGACTGCGAAAGCGCCCAAGTACCGGCGAACCAGTGACCGGCTTAGGAGAGGTTTCATTACCGGTTTCGGATCTCGACTGCCTTTCTCTGTCCTTTTCTTTGCGTTTATGTACTCCAGTAGTCTGATTGCTATCCGACATTTCTCGGTAGTTAAATCTGTTTCCAAAATATTTTGATGCAAAAAAATACCGACGCTTAATAGTGCATTGGTTAAATCTAGCACAAAACTGACAGCCAGGCACGTTGTGATCAGGGCCTAGGCAAGGAATACAGTATAAATTAAAATACTTATGAGGTATTTGCTTCCCACAAGTAATACAATTATTAACTTTTTCTGACATCGGTAAAAAGCAAGAAAAAAGTTTCCCCAACGGGTTACTTAGCTTTAGTGAAGACTTTGGTTATGAAACTCAAACTCGAATATTTCAGTAGTCGGCCGACCGGCACTTGCGAAATTCTTCTGCTTTGGGCACCGCGTGGCAAGAAGGACTAAAGAAAATGGCGTTGGCTGCATGTTTTATACCCCTGATGACCCGACGTCATGGAAGAGAAGACTGCAACTGATGCAGGACCCAAGACTTTGGAATTCTGGCCGAGGGCAACCTGCCAGTAGATTACCCAAATGTAATGACTGCAACAGTGAAACATGAAGAACATCAAATGTTAACAAAAGATACCTTTAAGTTATCCCCAAAGTCATAGAGATGCAGCCAGGCAGGGTACAGCATAGCAACAGAAGTGCCTACTGTACTGACCACTACATTTACCTCACTGTGTAGCAGCCTTGTGGAGAAGATCATAATGGATGGCATGGTAGCCACATGAAACTATTTGCTTTTGAGTGTCTGGTGTGGGAGGTCTTTGTAGAGACTACAGTGTTTGCTCCACCAGGTGCCTCTGATACCACATCATACACGTTAGGGTAGTTAAGCACCTAAAGGGAAAAGGTTCCCCAAGACATGACACACACCGCCATTCAGTCCATCTTCCTAAACTGCTTATTAGGATAGACCATGAAACTTGCAGAAGTCAGTCTCTTCTTGGTAGGTGATGCTGTATGATAAAAGAATTAACAACAGTGCTCTTGCCCCGATGTGATCTGTTCTTAGGTGTGCATATAATTTCATCAGGCTTGTGGTGTATGAACTCATTAGCATCAGGCTCCCAACATGCCCTCTCTGCCATTAAATCAGCTATGCAGTTGGAATGAGGGACCACTCAAAGTAGAGGGGGAGAATCAAATACCTCAAACAACATGTACGTGCCTGGGGGGGGGGGGGGGGTCAGAGTGCCGAGTAACTCATGGTAGCATCAATTTTAAGATTTCACCAAATTTGGGATCTTCAGGAAAGGACTGGGGACATCCACATAAAATAAAGGTAGTGTCTGGGGTAACCATTCTTCTGCAGACTGCCTTACTTATTTTATTTGCATTTGTTTAGCAGGAAAATCTGAATGGATACTGAATGTCTTTTCAGTGGAGGCCTGGGGAGTAAAGATCCATTAACATTAAAGCACACCATTAAGGACATTTACATTAGACCAAGTACTTCCATACATACCTAGTACAACAGACGGTTAATCTTTATGTGATATATCTGGTAATTATGTACAAATCTTACATGATATACACAGTCATTACCTAATATATGTACAAATAATTTACCTATTTAAAAAGTATAAGAATAGCACTCAAAAATGAAGTCAGGGAAAGCAACAGGCTCAGATAAGGTCACAGGAGATATGATAAAGACACTGGGTGGGATAGGGGAGAAATGATTCCTGAGGGTACCCATAGCAGTGTGGAGAGAGAGGCGTATCCCAGATGACTGGAGAATAAGCATACTACCAGTGTACAAGAACAAAGGGGACATCCACAACTATGGGCAGTACAGAGGCATAAAACTGCCACATTGCATGAAAGTTCTGGAAATATTGATTGATAAATAGCTATGGAGAGTAGTAGAAAGGAAGGCGTGTGATGAGCAGCTGGATTCAGATCAGGATGCAGCACAACTGACCCAATGTTTGCAGTGAGACAGATAGTTGAGAAGAATCTAGAGATGAGGAAAGAGTAAAACTGGGCATTCCTAGACTTGGAGAATTCATATAACAAGGTTCCAAGAAAGCGGATTTGGGCAGTACTGTGGTGGTTCCAAGTCTCAGAAACACTGGTAGAATTAGTGCAGGCTATGTAAAAGGACCCAATGACTCAAGTACTAACAGAGTTCAGTCTCGCAGAGGGGTTCCCAGAGGGAGTGGGTTTGCACCAGGGTTCCGCTCGGAGCCTACTGCTGTTCATACTGGTGATGGACTACATTAGCAAACAGGTCGGAGGGGACAGATCAACAAAGTTGCTATATGCAGACAATGTGGCATTACAGGCAGACTCCAAGCAAAAACTTCAGCAAAGAATAGGGAATGGAATGCAAAACCGAAGGCACATGGGATGAGACTGAGTACAGACAAGGCAGTGGTAATGGCAACAAATTGGAGAAATCAGAAGAAGCTGAGAATTGAGATAGAAGGGAAGATAGTAGAACAGGTTAACAGCTTCAAGTATCTGAGAGTGGTGGTTGAGGAGAAGGGAAGTCTGAACAGATCAAAGCTAGAATCAAGAGGGGCTGCAGACAAGTGGCATGGAGTCTCAAGTGTAGTGAATGACAGAAGAATGCCAAAGAAGCTGAAAAGTAAGGTGTACAAGACAGTGGTGTGGCCAGTACTACTATATGGTACAGAAACCTGGGCAGTAAAGGCAGAGCAGGTGAAGAAGCTAGAGGTGATAGAAATGAAGCATCTGAAAAGGGTGGTAGGATGCTCACTGTGGAACAGATAAAGAAATGACGACATAAGAGCAGAAGCCAAAAGTAGCTCGGATTGCAGAAAAGATCAAAGACTACAGAATACGGTGGTTCAGACATGTGCAAAAAAGCAGAAGACAATCTGGTGAAGATGACTTGGTACAGTATGGAAGAATGTAAGAGGTAATGAGGACATCCGGCCAAGAGGTGGATGGATTGTTTGAGAGAATATCTGAGGTCTGGCATGAGTGATAAAAAAAGACACGAGTGTGGCACTGAATCGAGACAGAGATGGAGACATTTAACACAACACCCCAATCTCATGCAGAAAACGTGGAAATGGGGTTTGATGATGAATTTAACTCTTGGACTTAGAGATCTTACACAGCTGAATATGCATTTGAATAGTCACACTTCAATAGAGAACCTGTTGATAGGGCAAGGTATTGCAAGTGGAGTGGACACAGCATATTTCAGAATTATGTAGACAGTACAGCTGTGCACTTTGCACATATCTGTAACAACTGATGTTTGAATTCCTCAATGCTGCGGTAGCCTTTAAGCTATACGGGGTGTGTTTTTTTCCAGGACACAACCACTGGCCAGCTTCCAAAATCTCTGACTTCTTACCACACTTCCACTCTGACCACTGATTAGTCAGTTTTGAGGAGGGAAAATCAACAGTAAGAGTGGAAAACCTTCAGGACTTTCTTGGCTAAATGTTAAGTAGCAGCTTACTCATTCTGAAATAAACAATAAATAACCACCAAAACTATTTCATAACAGTAAACTATAAAATCAGCAAATGGGGGGGGGGGGGTGCAGCTTCTGCAGCAGTGAAGAATTCAAATGCCTACTGTTATAGGCAAGTGCAACTCGCACAACTCTACTATGTTCCCCATTCCCACTGCTGCAGTTGCATTTTAGACTATAGGGGCTTATTACGAACGTCTATCCAACCTGGGGAGGAGGAGGAATGGTATGAATCCAGGAACTCCAAAAGGACGTTCCTAGCAAAGTTCTGGATCTAGAGAAGGAATCCAGTTTGCAAAGTCTTTTAAAGGTATGTACCAATGACCAAGTAGCTGCCTCTAAAATACTTCAACTCCACCCCTTTGCAATATGTTACTGAGGAAGACAAAGCCCTAAGGTGAGCCTACTGCCTAGAACTGGTTTACTACAGTGGGCATGACAAAAGGCAATATAGAAAAGAACAACTATCTGCAAACAGTTTTGACACAGGTTTGTCCTTGGAGTCCCAACATTAGAAATAAACAGCTGATCAGCTTTTCTAAAGGACTGTTCCGTCAAGATTGGTCATCCCTAGACATTTTGGGTACTGATTCCGAGTGCCAGTACAAGTATAAAACACCTAGAGTGATGGCTTGATTCAAAGTAAACAGTGAAACAACCTTGGGCATAAATGAGGGACTTGTTCTTAATGATGCCATTTCACTGAGGAAGACCAGACAGGGTTCAATCACCACAACAGCCTGAAACCCACTCTTCTGCAAGAAGTCACAGCAATGAAAAGAATAGTTTTTCATGTAATGAAACTTAAATCAGCTTGATGTGTAGGTTCAAATGGAGATGTGTTTTTTCCATCACAAAGTTAAGATCCCAAGGAGTAGAAACCTTTTTTCTGTGGAGGTCTCAGGTACATCATTCCTTTCAGAAACTGTTCTACTAAAAATAGACAAGAAAACTGCAGGATCCATAAGTGCACATGCTGAAATGTCAGCAAGATGTACCTTGACAGAGGAGTAGAAAAAGGACAGAAGCTAGTAACTCACATAATTATTTTAGCACCAGTGGTACAGAATACCAAACAAAGCTCTGATCATTGTCTAGGCACAAATCAGAACATCTCTTCCACTTGCCAATATAAGATTTTCAAGTAGCAGGTTTTCTTGCCTCCTTTAGTACCTGCTGTATGTCATTTGAAGAGAGGTGTTGAAAACGAATTAGACTTTAATAATACAGGCAGTTAAAGATGTTTAAGAATGGGGTACATCAAACTCTACCTGTCTTGTTTAAGTCCAGTTTGTACGGAAGCTTGTGGTAACTGCCCTAAGCAATTTCCTTAAGAAGAGAGGACCAATGTTGCTTTGGCCAAAAGGGGAAGGGGGAGGGAATCACCACAAGTAGTTTTGGACAATCCTTCTGAAACTTCAGAATTACCCTGGACATCAGTGGAAACGGTAGAAATTCATGAAGGAACATTCACATCAATGGAAATGAACAGGCATCAGTTTTCAAGGCTTGTTTAGAAGGAATCGTGGAGCAGAACCTGTTCAGTTGTCTGTTTTGAAAGGAGAAAAACAGATCACTTCTTGATCAACCCCTGGAAAACCCCTTCATTCAATTTTGATTTGTGAGGGTCGGTCCTGATCTTGCTGAGCTTCTCAGCCACCTCCCAAGCAATAACAGCTAGCCTGCAGAGAGGCTACAACTTTGTGCTACTTTGCTTGTTAATGTATCACATCATTGTGGTGGTGTTGGTAATCACATACGAGAAGTTAACAATCCAACCCCCCCAAGACTCTCAACTAAACTTCCCCTACATTTTTAAACAGTGTAACTATGTTTTTTTAAACTCAACCTAGATCACTGGATGCGTTATCCACAAATTTACTGACCGACTGAATGATATGGCCTTTCTGCACAGAGGAGGTTTGGCCTGAGGGATCTAGGACTATTGAACGAAAGTTCAATAGTCTGAATCCAAATTCACCTAACACACTTTAGCGAAAGCACTTTTAACCAAAAAAGCGCTTTCGCTAAAGTCCCCAAAATATAACACCAAAAATAAAAAACAAAACAACCCAAAAAACATATAGCTAATGTTTACACAGGGGGGCAAAGCCCCCCACACCCCCCTACTTTTATATTCTTACTCTGAGATCACACTACAGTTGGGGAAAAGGGAATATTCCCTCATCCTCACTGTACTACGATCTCAGCAACAGCCATTCCCCACTGATTTTCCCTATATCTTATACTTCCACAAAAGTTCTTTTTCAGTGAAAAGAGCTTTCACACATGTTATGATCGACTGTTTCACTTTTGGTGAAACTGCCGTTCGAGCATTAGCATGGATCCCGGCCTGAGGGAGGGTACTAGCAAGGTGTAAATGGTCATGAGATTCAGTTGCCCTGGAAAAATCTATGAAAAAGACATCTAATATGCTAAACCAAAGCATCAAAAACCAGTCCTTAGTTTTTCAGAAGTCAGGTAGATCCTTTGCCCTGTGAGCAGGGCCGGTGTTAGCATTTTGGGGGCCCCCAGCAGATGTCAAGTTGGGGGTCCCCTAGCCACTTCAAGTCTACATCTCACCTTGTCACTGCCACCCTTCCTAAGTTACATTTTAGTTCATACTGCAAACTTTTAGGAGTATTGCATACAGACTGATCTGTAGCTACAATACTGTTATATTACAACAGGCCTGTGAACCATACTATGTTGGACCATCTCACAAAGGGACATTTACAGTTACTAGCATTTAGTTGCAACAATGATACATTGCAATAACTTTCTACACAGGTCTGGATTTAGGTGAAATGGCACCATAGACCAACTGTTTCAGCCCCCCCCCCGTATACAAACATACCCTCCAGTCTTCCCCTGTTTTCCCCGAATCTTGGGCTCCCCATACTATGCACACTACTTTTTTCCTCATTTTCTCTCATTTTGCCTTGCTCTTCAGCTTTTTCAAGAAGCCATAACTCCCTATATGCTCTGAAGTGCATTTTAAAGATTTTTTCTTTTTACACAATTTTTTCAACCAATGATTACTTGAACAGAAATTATGACTGAGGAAAGAAATTGTGTTGCTGTACAGCTTTAGCTTTCCTTGCATCTTTTCAACACATATTTCCTGACCAAGATAGCACAGTAATAACCATTTAGGAATTAAGTCAAATAAGCCAGGGCCCAAGAAGCCATAGGATTATAGATGTTCTGGGATTATTTTAGAGCATTTTCCCAGCCGTTTAATCCAGTGGTGACATAAATAAAAAAAAAAAAACATGAGTAAGAAAAGAACTTCAGTGTTATTTTTTTTTCTTTCAAGAAAGACATAAGTTGTACCCAAGAGTCACTGTTCAAAGATGACAAAATTATAGCAACGATAAACTAACAAACTAGTTGCCCGGATGCACAAGTCTTATCTGGGAACTGCCTGCCTCCCTAACCACACACACACACACACACAAAAAAAAAGACTGCCTAAGCATTGCTCTGGTTTTAGGCTGGGATGAAAGCAAAGGTTCAAATTGCCAATCATGTATTTCAAGTCGCTGCAGACATACATATAACATAAGCATGCCTCCTCACCCCAAACTGTCAAAGGCAGATACTTGTATTCATTCCTGAAGTGTGATTGTGAGGAAAGTGAAACAAATAATGACTGCAGTAATGCATTCTACTTTGTTGTTCCTAGACAGTACCCTACCCCTACACAAGCCATAGTAACCTTCTTTGTACACCTCTGAGGTTGAGGTCTGTGAGAAAAGTAAAAGAAAGTAATGACCACACTTCAAGAATGCATACAAGTAGCTGCCTTTGACAGTCCCCCCCCCCCCCCCCACACACACACATATATAACCTACAGCAGCTTCCTGTACACACACATCCAAGCAGGGCTGGATGCTTGCAGTTGAAGGCAGAGGCCATTATCAGCTTTATCCTAACAGGGTCATATCACAGCCTGTTCAGTTAAAGAGCATAACCAGAAAATTAATACATTTTTCTCCTCACTTTTCCCAACCAGCAACAGCAATTGTTGGGCCCCAACAAAATCAAGCATGATTAAGTCAGCCCCCTGTATCCATTTATATAATCTGGGGAGTGAGCGTCCCCAGATTCTTAGAACATTTAAACACTTAGATCTTCTGTGACATATTTTACACCTCACTTTTAAAATATAATTACGTGTTAGCTACATCTTTTACTTATACCCAGAAAAATGATGCGTGTCCTGGCATTACTGGGTGTGTGCACACAGATAAAAATCACTGATACTTTATATATACACACACACACACACACACACACACACACACACACACACACAAACACTAGGAATACTACTTTTGTACTACTGGTACTGGCACACCAAATCAGTGACTGCTATTTAGCAGTTAAACAGTGGCAGGTGTAAGTCACTTTTATTTACCTCAATGAGGGGTAATGCAAACCTGTCACTGTCCCTGATTTCGTTCCTAATTTTGTTCTGTCCTTCATAAAAAGTTTGATTTGCTTGTGAATCATTCAGGACTAGTGTCAATAAATCTAGACATCAGAGTTTTATACTTTTTGAGCAAAAAAAATGTATGTTTATGCAAAATGTGTTACTCTACTAATTTTTAATTGAATTAGAGTAATATTTAAAACTTGTTCCTGATTTTGAGCCTTTATTCTGGTATTATTGGTATTGTGCTGAACTCTTCAGCAAAGAAGTTGGGAGTTATAGTATCTGCTCTTCAGCCAGTATTTATAAAACTCCCTGTACAAGAAAACCATCCCTAAAGATCAGAAGCATCAGCTGTTAAACTCGAAGGTATGTACGGAGATCAGTCACGCTGGGCTGATTATCTCTCTAGTGCTTACCTTTCCTATGTTCATTACCAGCTTTATTATGCTAGAGTCATAACATAGCCCTGTTCAGGTTAAACAAGCTAATCAGGAAATGAATACATTTTTTTCCTCCTTATTTTTCCCCAATCAGCCACAGCTTTTGTGAGGCCCCCACGCAGTCAAGGATGACTTGGGGGGCTCTTGCAGCCGTGAGTATTGCAGGTACCTAAAGCTGGATACGTCGTTAGTTTTAGTGGAGAGAATGTCCACCTGCAGGGTTTAACTAAGCCAAAGGCACTATGTCAGTGGTAAAATATTTAATGGAATTGTGAAAGCTGTTGCTTGATGAAACATTGTTACTATACCCAGCGATACCTTTGAATTTTAGAGGCGATATAAATAAGAGGCATTACCCACTTAGTTTATTAAATATGCAAGATTCCTGTACTAGCTTTTGCTGGTTTGACAGACAGGTTACAAAATATCAAGACAAGATAACTTGCAGTGGTTGCCCCCCCCCCAAGAACAGGGGGCCCCCAGCGACCACAGGGTTCACTGGTGCCTAAAGCCGGCTATGCCCTTGAGATGATGGAGATCGCACTACTTGCTCCTCTACAGTCTACATAATTGACAGGTAGGGGGCCAAGTAACCAGCAACCACAAACCAAACTAAGGGGACACTTAACTGCTGAACCCATCTGGAAGTTTGAGAATGCCACTACACAAATGTAAGGATGTGCACAGACAGGAATGGGGGAAATCAGCATCTAAATTCTGTTATAGCAATTTCTTTCACACAAACATTTCTAATGTCAGAATGGATTAGAAAAAAATATCAGCCATGAAGTATTCTCAACCACCAGTCAACTAAAAAAAAAATCAAGTTTCATACTCAAAACCAAAGTGCTTCAACATTACAGTACCTTGTATTCAGACAATTCGGGAGTATAGTTGTCCGTCAGCCGTAAAATCTATGAAGGAAAAAGTTTTAATTTAATTTTTATTTTCAAATTGAAAACATTTTTGTTAGCAGTCTGCTGTCCTACACATGTTTGTGCAACAAGCAGTGGCAGTTCAAAGAAAATTCATGAATAATGATGTACCAACCAAGTTTAACCAATGATCTGCCTTTGAACGTTTATCAACTACCAAATCAGATTCATACAGATTAGCGCTGTACACATGTAAGAGTTCCACAATCGGCTTGCAGTTACTGACGAATGACAAATATTCAGCAGATATAAAAATGGAGCTGCTGGTATGTCTGACCTGCTAATTTTCTCAAAAAGAAGCTATGCTGGTTAGTCTGACTACTAGGCCCATCTAAACTGCTGCTTTTTCCGGCCTTAAGAATTTGCACCTGCGTACTTTACTGCTTCAATAATGGCTTAGTTACTCATTCTAACTTCTGTTTATGTCTTCGCACTCACACAAGGACTTATGGGAAATCGGTCAACATTTTACCAGTCTTGAAATATACTCTGCATGATTTTTATCCTCTTGCTCCAGTATTTTGTTACTATCTACTTTATGTTTCTCAGTGAACAAAAGTTCTCAGCCTTTAGCCTTGGGTACATACTCCAGTCTGCTATCAGGAGGGGCCTTACACTGCTGATCTTACACTAATTCAGTTATTTCACTGCGATTCAGACTCCGCTACCAGAACTGCATACAGTCTTCAAAATGCCCCTAACACTGCACATGATAATCTGCAAACTGTAGAATTCAGTGTATTTTCATAAGGTCTTCAAACCCAAATGCTTCTCAACAGTAAATTCAGATTTTGTGGACCAAGAAATCAAAGATTGCAAGACTGAAACTTAAACACTATATTCATATTGCTTCCTGGATATGTCAGATCTATATGGTCTCTCTAAAGCAAACTTCACACTACTCAAGACTGGTGTGGTATCCTTCAAGGCCCCTGAGCCAGTGGAAACCACAACCCAAGCTGCGGAAGCCCTTACAAATGCCTTCTATGAACACCTCCAGGACTGCATGGATCAGGCAATCCCAAATAAAACCAAGACTCTTTCCACAAAGGGCAAACGTCCAGTCTGGTGGACCCCAGCCATTAACAAACTTTACAATAAGAGGAGAAAGCTATTACATGATAGAACAAAATCCATAAAAGGGAAGTCACCCCTGATCATTATTAGTAAAAAAATATGAGCACTCATAAAATCAACTAAGGCCAATTTTGAGAGAAAAACTGCCATGGATTCAAAGGACAATCATAAGGCCTTTTTCAGCTATGTTAGGAACCTGGGTGGAAACTCCCAGATATGCTCAGAATTAGTCCAAAATGATACAAAAATCACTGAACCCACAGACATTGCCAACATACTGGCAGACAGGTTCAGTGCAAACTTCACCCCACTCTCCCCCCCTAAAGGAGAGATAACTATCCCAGCAGAGTGTAGCCTCCCAGACATCTCAAATGCACAGGTGAAAGCTGCTCTCTCTAAAGCTAAAAACACAGCATCAATGGGACCGGATGGTGTCCCCGGCTGTGTGCTACACGAGCTAAATGAGGAATTAAACCCGCACATAAGGATTTGTTTAATCTCAGCCTTACCACAGGATACGTGCCCAAGGAGTGGCGTACGGCAACTGTGGTCCCACTCCACAAAGGCGGTGCCTCTACGGACCCTGGTAATTACCGCCCCATAAGCTTAACAAGTCTAGTCTGCAAAGCTATGGAGAGGATCATAATGGAGCTCACAAACAAAGATATAGGGGACTTGCAGACATTGGACCTGACCCAGTTTGGCTTCGTCAAGGGCAGATCATGCCTTCTGAACTTGGTCGACTTCTTCGAAACAGTCACCAAGGCCATTGATGAGGGAAAGGCAATCCATACAGCCTACCTTGACCTTGCAAAGGCCTTCGACACAATACCCCACTCGGGTATTGTAGAAAAACTTACCAGCTTAAATGTAAACCCATATGTCACAAGATGGGTTGCAAACTGGCTTAAGGACAGAACCCACAGGGTTAGAGTTGCTGGCGCCATGTCAGACTCCAAGCCGGTCACAAGCGGTGTCCCACAGGGCTCGGTCCTTGGCCCCCTATTGTTCGGTATCTACTTCTCAGAAGTACAGGCCAACATGGGAGGACTTTGGCTGACAAAGTTTGCAGACGACTGCAAACTGGGCCATAGTGGAAAGTGCATCGGACACGGATATCCTTCAGAAGGGACTCACGGAAACAGATAGCTGGTGCCAGAGCCATGGCCTGAAGTTAAACGCCAAAAAATGTATAGTCATACCCTTCGGGAAAAACAAGGTAACCCCAAGCTACCATATAGGTGGCAATCCACTAAGCACAGAAGAGGTTATCAGGGACCTGGGGACCCAGGTTGACAGTGGCCTTTCTTTTGACACTCACGTTGCTAAAGTGGTTAGAAAGACCTTCTACATTGCCCACCTGATCATGAAGGATTCACATCCAGATCTAGTGAGGTCATTGTTCCCCTGTACTCTTCACTTATCAGACCAATGATAGAGTACAATGCCCCATTCGGGATGTATCGCACCCGACATCTACAGCAATTGGAGAGACCCCAAAAGTTCCTCACCAAAAGGATAAAGGGACTCCAAAATCTGTCATATGCTGCCAGATTGAAGAAACTCCAGCTCTATTCAGTTGCATACAGTCTGCTCAGAGGTGACATGTGCCTGACATACAAGGCCATGTCCAACCCGGAATTAATGGACATGCTCCACCTCAAAAAATCCAAATCCACCAAAATCACTAGAGCAAGCGACTTAAACCTTAGCACGGATATAAATAGGACGTGCTGGAGGGATAGATTTATCACTCAGACTCCCTATGCTGTGGAATAAAATCCCAGTCCATGTGAGGCAGAGCACCTCGCTGGCTCTGTTCAAGAGAAATCTTGACCTGTGGATGGGAGATCGTAGGTTTATCCCGGGAATCATCTCTGTGTCACTGCTGGACAAAGGCACAACAAACTAATGGGCACAGTATTTTTTCATATAAGGGGTGGCGTAAGCCACAAAAATTTGGGCTAGGCTTATAAATGCCTTAGGGCAGATAGCCTAGTATAAACCTATGAACCTATGGTTCCAAGAAATCTAGGTCAGTGCCCAGTGCAAGGAATAGTACCAGACAAGGATGTTTTGTTAAAAACGCATACAATGATTTACAACACTGCAGGGACAGAAAGGGTATACATGTTTGGGCATACGTAAAACAAAAGTTCAAGACAGACAGCTAACTTGATGACTCAACCCTATCCTAAAGGAAATATAGCTAAAAAAGTAACTGATGAGGAAAGCATACAACAAAAAAAATGACCCAACTTCACCTCAATAAAATTACAGAAGCAATATTTTCTGAAGAATGCAAAGATAATTTACAATCACCTCAAGCTCTATGCACACTAGGGGAAGGGGACACATCCCAAATGCATGACGACTACACACTGTACACACAACCAGATAACACATTAGTGTTAAATTACTATAACAAAACACAATTATGTGAATAAGTCTTGATTCATATTTCTGTGGCAAACGTACACTACAGACTTTTATAGCACTGTTATGCATCAAATATTTTGAAAACTGACAAATTCAAGAGTTAGATGACAGATACTTTTTGGTTACAAAAAAGTCAAACGTCAAATGCTGACAACACTAATGCTGATCAAAAGGTGCTCACTCAACTTCTCCATGACTGATCTATTGTGCAGCAAAAATTGCAATTTCAAAATAAACTGAATAAATAAACCATTCCAATGGTTATTGTTCAGAACAAGAGGCAGAGACCCTGCATGCAGAAGGGAGCACAAACAGATTTTTAAAATCTGCAACACCAGTTTCAAATACTGACCTACATTTCTAAGAGAAGTCACTAACACTGACCTATATCCAATGGTCAATGTGCAGCAGGTCACAGCAGAAGTGTAGTATGTAATGTCAAAGGAATGAAAATCCTTGAGGCTGGAATTATGCCTTAAACATCACCTAGTTGGGAGAATGCTACGAGTGCCATACAGCTTGGGAAGAATTTAGTAGGCCATGTATGGGTAGGAGAAGCTGATGAGCTCTTAAGGGTGGCTGCCATGAATCCCAAATGGCTGAAGAATTTTAAAAATCCTATAGTCTTGATTAGCACACTTAGAAGCAGACACTTCTTTAGGGCTTTTAAAACAGAGATCTTTACTTTTAAAAATGCATGCTTAAAGTAACTCCTCAGTTATGCAACAAATTCTGAATTCTGAATCACTTCTTTAAGGCTGAAGAATCCATTCATAACTAGTCTGGGGACATTGCCAGAATTATTAGCATTCTAATACAAACCCTGATATGCTAGCTAACCTCTTTAAAGACTGCAGACAAGTATTTTTATATAAACGGACATTGATGTTTTATCTCTACTGCACGTGTTAACCAGATAGGTGAACTGGTCTGAGGACTGCCTTCAGCCACAACCTGGGAAAATATGGAGGTCAGCTTACAGAGCACAGACACAGTGATGATACAAGTGCAATCATATTCAATAATATACAGTGTAGACAAATCAGTGAGGAAAAACAATATACAAAAATATACACAATACAGTATACAAAAATGAAACAAGTCACTAACAGTTGTAAACAGTGCTGAACATGCATACCATAACAGGTCTTGGCAACAAAAAATGCAATTTGTGCAAATCATAGAACATTTAAAACACTTTTAAACGTAATATTTCACTGCAAATGGTATAAGAGCATGACTAAATTAGTAGACTGCATCTGAAAATATCGATAGCTTATTAAATGGAATATCTGAAACAATTCTCATCATATTGCTTCTTCACAAATTGAGTTTCTTCTTACAAGTGGTCAGGTCCTCTACTGTCTGAATGTTTGCTTTGTGTTTTTTTTACTGTCTGAATGTTGTCTGCTATACTGAACCAGCATGTTGCAGTAGTTCTGGAGAAGTTTTCAGTTGTACTTTTACATAGAGGCCTAACCAGCATTAAAAATAATTTTTAAATTATTGTCTGCACTTGATAGTTAGTCAGCCTAGGTAGCAAGTAGCAGATCGGACATGGCTAGGACTGGGGACAACTCTGCTTTCTTTACTTACACGACAGTGAGACTATATTGTTTTAGTACTGCGTGTTAAGGATGTGTTAGCATTGTGCTAATTATGGGCAATTCATACTCTGCTTTTGATGGCCAGTTCAGAATAACTTCAAAGTCAGGATGAAATTTATTGGAAACTTCATTTACTGAATTTCCAGGCCTGGTAAAAACCACATCTGCATAAAGAATGTGGTTAAGGGTAGATCCCATGGCAGGTCATTTATAAACTGAAGAGAACAGCAGACCCATCACTGATCCCCCTAATGGATGCCACGAGTGGTCACTGCTGGGCAAACAGTCTTTGTACCAAAGCAAAGTGAGTATGTCTGCATGCATGTGTTAATTACATTTAACTGGGCAGTGCCTTGGCTTGATGGTCATTTTCAGGCATGACCCAGGTCAGAGGCAAATAAAATTATATGATGAAAATTAACTGGGCATGAAGTAGAAAAAAAATTGTATAAACATTCTAAATTAGAAACACTGATGAAATGAGAGTCTGAATGTCTTTTTTTTTTTTTTTTTGCAACTCCTCAATGTAATAGCCGATAAGTCTATAACTGATCATTGCCACTATGCACAGAAAGATGGAGTATGTTAAAATGACAGGAATTAACTTTTAAAGCCACAAGAAGGATATAAAAGACAAAGGTAAGTGAGGCCACAATATACAGAGCTAGGAGACCTAGCAATCAGGAATTCATGGGGGTATGATGATAGGGTAAAAGAGTGCATGGACTGTGTTTAGAACAATGTTAAGTGGTAGGAAAGTACAGTTGTGTACACTTACCATAAATGTAGATGTTTAGAGTGTATTCACTGTTGCATTCATTACATTTGGAGTTATCTGCTTGCAGTAGCCCTCAGTCGGCCTGATTAACAAAGTCTTGGGTCCTGCGTCAGTTGCCGTCGCTTCTTCCATGACGTCAGGTCGTCAGGGGTATAAAACATGCAGCCGACACCATTACATCAGTTATTCTTGCCCCAGATGTCAGATGCCCCCCTAATGGGAAGCAATTAAATCTACAAATACAAAGATATACCTCCAACAAAAAAGCAAATGCACCAAAAAGCTTTTTGAGCATAGTAAGTGAGAGCAGAGGTATAGCCAAAAGAAGAAAGGAGGCTGGAGGGAGGGTAAGCAGGATTGCAACAGTGAATACACTCTAACATGTACATTTATGGTAAGTGTACACAACTGTACTATGTTCTTCGTGTTTCACTGTTGCAGTCATTACATTTGGGTAGATTCACAAAGCTAAGGTTGGGAGGATGAATTTAAATAGAATTAGGACCAGCTATAAGGCCCTGCAAGACTGCAGTGGCAAAGCCAGCTCTGGATTTAGAGAAAAATTGGCAAATGATAATGCTTGGGGAAAGTATCAATCACAAAAAGGTACCAATAGGAGGTGCCGAAATAATCACAGTGCAAAGATGTAGCAGCCACAAACAGATTTATTGCAAAAAATCTGTTGTGGCTGCTACATCTTTGCACGGTGATTATTTCAGCACCTCCTATTGGTACCATTTTGTGACTGATACTTGTTTCCTGGTTAAGGTACCTGATCTTTTTTGTTTTTTTGTTCTGCTTGGGGAAAGTATGTACAGAACTCCAGGTAGCAGCTTCTAGGATGTCCCTAGTAGGGACGCCCCTGAGAAAGGCTGCAGAGGTAGATGCAGCCCTGGTTGAATGTGGTCTGATGCCCTGTGGGATAGGTTTTCCATGGTGCTTATAGCAGAAATGAATGCAGTAGCCTATCCATTTTGAAATGGTTTGTTTTGAAATAGCTTTCCCCTCTATCCCTGCAGCAAATGCCACTAGCAGTTGTTCAGATTTCCTTTGAGGTTTAGTCCTAGCCATGTAGCATCTAAGCTGTCTGTGCACATCTAAAGAGTGCAGTATCTGTTCCCCTTTGTTCTTTGGGTTAGGAAAGAAGGTAGGCAAATGCACTGATTAAGAGCCACACTGGATACCACTTTGAGCATGAAGGAGGTATTGGGTCCTGAGGGACACCCTGTCCGCATGAAAGATGATGAAAGATTCCACTGCCATAAGGGCCTGTAATTCAGATACCCTTCTTGCAGACGTGATTGCTAAAAGGAAAGCTGTTTTCCATAAAAGACATTTTAAGTCTGCAGTAGCAGCTGGCTCAAAAGGAAGAAGAGCGAGTTTCTCCCAGACAAAGTTAAGATCCCAGGCTGGAGTTGGAGCTCTCCTAGGTGGCCTTACATTTTTGGCACCTCTGAGGAACTGCTTGAGCAGTGGGTGAGAGAAGAGGGGAGGCTCTGTGCTATAATGAGCTGAAATGGCTGAGGCATAAATTATCATGGAGGAAAAAGACAAGCCCTTATGAAGCATCTCAGTCAAGTATTGTAGAATCTGAGGTAAACAGGGCACTGCTGCATTCATTCCTTGAGATTGGCTCCAGGCACAAAATCTTTTCCATTTTGCAGCATAAGATTTTTCTAGTATTAGGTCTCCTTGCCTCTAAAATGATATCCATCACTGATTTACTGAGGGATGGTAAAGGAGAGATTAGGTAATTAGCCAGGCTGCTAGGTTCAGGGTTTGCAGCTGAGGGTGCAGAATCTGGTTCTCTTGTTAAGACAACAGGGAAGGAGTCTGGGGCAGGTGCCATGGAGCCAAGCATGACACACTGCGCAATAGTGGGTACCAGTGTTGGCGAGGCCAGTCTGGTGCAATTAAAATCGTCCTTGGCTTATCCTGTTTGATCTTTAGTAGTACCTTGGAGATCAGAGGCAAAAGAGTAAAGGCATAAACTGATAGCTTTTTCCAGCTGAAGGATAGAGCACCTACTTTCCACGCTAGCTTGTGGGGAATCCTTGTGCAAAATTTGTCCAGTTGATGGTTCTGGGGGGAGGTAAACGGGTCTATATCTTGTCTCCCCCATTTGCTTGTCAACATGCTGAAAATCATTGGTTCCAAGTTTGCACTCTTGTGGGTCCATGAGGTTTCTGCTTAGTCAGTCTGCCAGTGTATTTAGTTTTCCTGGCAGGAACTGAGCTTGTAGATTCACTTGGTAGCTCAAGGCTGTGTTCCACAATGCCATGGCTAGTCTGCAGAGGGGGTAAGAATGTGTACCCCCCTGCTTGTTTATGTACCACATGACAGTGGTGTTGTCTGTCTTTACCATTAGTTGTCCTGGAAAAATGTGGTCCTTGAAGGCTGTCAGAGCATTCTGTACAGCTAACATTTCCTTTTGATTTATGTGCAGGTGCATTTGACTTTGGTTCCATTTGCCCTGATTGCACTTCCCTGCCAGGTGGGCCCCCCATGCATAGTCTGATGCGTCTGTTAAGTCTTGGGCGGCAGGGGGTAATGTGAATGGTAGTCCCCTGTTTTGATGGCAGGCCTCTGCCCACCAAAGGAACTCTAGGCATAAGCAAGGTATGATAGGAATCCTTGCTTCTAGATCCTGTGAATGTTGACACCATAGGCTTTTGAGATACCACTGTACTTTCCTCATATGCAGCCTTGCATATGGAATTAGAAGAATGCAGGAGGCCATGAACCCCAAGGCTTGCAGTATTTGCCTTGCAGATAGCTGGGTTTTTGTGGTCACTTTGAAGTAGGTTGTCAAATGAATCTGTTTCTCTGGTGTGAGGAAAGCTGTCTGGGAAGTTGTATTCAAGCTTGCTCCCAGGAATATAATTTGTTGACAGGGTACCAGGTGGGATTTCTTTTCGTTTATGGTGAACCCCAGACAAGTCAATACCCTTGGAATAAAGGCCAGATGATTCAAAAGAATGTCCTGGCTTTGTGCCTGAATTAGACAATCATCCAGGTATGGGTTTATTTAAATATTTCTTTGCCTGCAAAATGCAATGACTGGAGCTAGGCACTTTCTGAATACCCTGGGAGCAGAAGATAAGCCAAAGGGCAGTGCAGAGAACTGATAGTGCATGTAGCCTGCTTTGAAGTGTAGGTATCTTCTGCAAGACTCCCTGAAAGAGATGTGCAGGTATGCTTCTTTTAAGTCTAGTGTTGCCAAACATGCATCTTTGCCTAGCATAGGAAGCAGCTGGTGAAGAGTCGGCATTTTGAATTTTGGAATCACCAGAAAGGTGTATAGAGTAGAAAGGTCCAAGATAGTGCGCCATGTATTGCCTTTTCTGGGTACCAGGAAAAGTCTCTAATAGAAACCTTGTCCCTTTTCCTCTTTTGGTACCAACCGAATAGCCCCCATGCTTAAGAGAGAGAGAGAGTACTTGATTTTGGGCCTCCGCCCACTGATTTGGGGGTAGATCTGGCCACCCGCTTAGTGCTGGTAATGTGTGGAAGTGAAATCTGTATCCTTGGGACACTATTTAAAAGTCATTTGTCCTGCGTAATGAGTTCCCAGTTTCTGGCCTGCAGACCAATCTTTCCAACTAAAAGGAGCATTCAGTTGGGAAGTGCTTGGAAGTATTAAAAGCAAGTCATTGAGATAGCTTTCCATAGGGGGGAGTCTTACTACTCCCTGATTTGGGTGCAGAAATCCCCCACTGCTTAGTCTTGCGTGTCCCTTGGGACTCTGGGGTTTCTGCTGTGTCTGGGTTGGGCTTGAGAAGACCTGGAAGGAGCTGGAAAGGACCAATTTTTAGAGGGCCAGTGCCTACTAAATCTAAGAGGCTGAACTTGTAAGAAATCTTTAACAGTTTGCATAGATTTAGCTTTATCTTCCATATTTTTAAGAACTTCCTCAGCCTTTTTGCCAAACAGGCACTCCTGATTTAAGGGAGCATCCAACAATGTACCTTTAACATGATCAGGCAAAGATTGTTCCTTAAGCCAAGCATGCCTTCTGAGCACAGACCCAGTAGCAGCAGCCCTGCAAGAGGCCTCTAATGAATCAAATCCACAATGCAAAGTATGTTTTCCAACCTGTTCAGCAGAATGCATTAAATCCTGCAATTCTTTATTTTCAGCACAGTCAGGAATTAACATCATTTTTCTGTTTAAGCAATAACGTGTTGATAATACTTTAACATATGAAATTGGCAGTTTAAAGCACTAATGGCCAAGGTTGCATTAGTGTAAACCTTCTTACCCAATCTATCCAGCGCCCTGGAGTCTCTATCAGAGGGGGTAGGATTTTTAGCAGTAGAAGCCTAATGCCCTTGTATCCCTGTGAAATAGTCTCTGGATCCGCAATAGAATTTTTTTAAAAGAACTTGTTTGAATCAGGAACCCTGTAATATCGGTCAGGTTTTCTGGGAGCAGGAGGCAAAGAATCAGGGGCCAAACTAGATTCTGAAAAGGCATCAACAATGTCTAGTACAGGAGGTACAGCTAAAGGCCTGTGCTGAGGCAGGAGTAAGAAATCCCTAAGCCTCTTTTTGGAATCGGAAAAATCCTGGCTTTCCCAGTGGAAATGCTCCCTTCAAGTATGTAAGATCCCACCAAAAGAAAATACCTCTGGAGGGGAAGCAGAGGGAACAGAGTCCTCTGCATCAGAATCCTCATAAGTAGATAAGGGAAAATCCAGATCATCAGAAAAATCAGAATCCTGGTCAGAAGATTCATAAACAATGTCAGTCCTAGGTCTTTTAGAAGGGGGAGGTTGGCTTCCCCTGATTAGAGTTATAAGATCTTCAGCCATTCTTATTTGTTTTTTTAGGAATAGAGGCCTGAGCATGCGACCTGGGCATCGGTTTCTTAGGCATGATTCGAGATTTTGGCCTAAATGAAGGAGGCATCCGTTTAATATGCAAGCCCGTAGGCCTGAATACACCCCCAGAAGCCAGTGCCTGCACAGCAGCTTTGGACCCATCCAAGGTAGAGACATCCGCAGGTTCCACAGTTGAAGCATCTCGCGGCATACCAGACTCCGAATGGGTCTCAGTAGAGGCCTGCGAGTCAGAAGTAGCGGGTATCAGGGGCTGTGAAAGCACCTCACTTAGTACTGGCGCCTCAGCGGCCTGTCTCTGTCTTTATCTTTGTGTTTTTCGAAATCCCGGTAGTCGGATGGCTAACGGACAACATTTCTGGATAATTAAACAGAGAACCAAAATATTTAGAGGTGAAAATATACAGACGATGGATAGAGCGCTGATTAAATAAAGCACAAAACTGACAGCAAGATACGTCGTGGTCAGGGCCTAGGCAAGGAATACAGTACAAATGAAAATCTTTGTGAGGTATTTGCTTTCCACAAGTAATGCAATTATTAACTTTTACTGACATCGGTAAGGAGCAAGAAAAAGTTTCCCCAACGGAGTACTTAGCTTTAGTTGAAGACTTCGGTTCTGAAACTCGAATTGGCCAACCGGCACTTGCGAACTGCTTCTGCTTTGGGCACCGCACGGCAAGAAAGATTGATGTAATGGCATCGGCTGCATGTTTTATACCCCTGACGACCTGACGTCATGGAAGAAAGGACAGCAACTGACGCAGGACCCAAGACTTTGTTAATCAGGCCGACTGAGGGATACTGCAAGCAGATTACCCCAAATGTAATGACTGCAACAGTGAAACACGAAGAACATCTACAGAATAACGGCCAAGCTGATAAGTGATAACCTGTAAGTGGTCATATACGTAAGAAAGTGAAAGTAGCTGTGCAGGTTAGTAGTAATTTATATATGTTTGTAACATATAATGTAAAGTATAAGTAAGGTGCTGAATCAGGACTGCCAAAGCAATGACATGATGAAAGTTTTCATGTGTTCTCAGAGTTAAATCTTAAAGTCTTTAAGGGTGGTATTTGCCCTAATCTCTGAAGAAATTCACTTTGCACAAGTATGACAAATGATTATAACCTCTGATGAGAGGCCACTCTCATAAAACTTGCTTAAGAATAGTGGGTGATGGACACTCAAATGCTCTCCTAGGAAACAGAAGTACCTGCCAGCAGCCCTTCATGGATGCTCAAGTAAACGTGCTCAGTGAGCATGTACAGTGCTGTTCAAGTACTGCAACTGGGTTGAAAGCAGTGTTCCATCTGCAAGTATATCATACTTTAAGATGCATTGTAAGTCTGCTAATAATCAATCCATGTAGTCCAAGGGAATACATACATTAGCTATAGGGAAAATGTCAGAAGGGTCTACTGCCACCCGAGTTTTGGGAAGGGCTCAAATGAGTGCATTCTCAAAGAGTGCAAGTTCAATACAATCACATCATGGTTTCATGGTACCCAGCAGAGACAGGACTAACTCTGGCACAGAGGTGATTCTTATTGCTACTCCAACATTATACAAAACTGTCCAACTTTCTTGCTGTAGTCTATTATTCACCAAGTTTCAAAAGTTCAGCCACTTTCTGAAAATACAAGCAATTACTCCTTACACACAGATACCCATAACATATTAAAAAAAATGAATAAAACCACCACTGGCCAAGACTTCAAATGGTAGCATTACCCAATGGCAATACAATGACATTTAAAATTAAAGTTATGTACTCACCATAAGCATGCATCTGCATTGTCCATTTTCATTCTTCCTCAATGATCCGACCTTGGATCCAACTTTTGGATACAACTCACGAGCTTCTCTCTTTACCCATAATGCCTCCAATTAACTAGAATACCTCAGATCAAGTTTGCAGCCATACAGATGCTAATACAGTGCAAGAAAAGAACATCAGAGCTGGGGGCTCAAACCTGGAACAAAGGGTTCCACAATAGCCACAAGGTTACTCCAGATGATGAAAAAAAGGAGGAGGAGGGTGGGGAGTTGAGGAAAGAATGAAAATGGACAACATAGCTGCATAGTTATGTTGAGAACATAACTTTAATATGTGGTGCTGTTTTTTTCCATTTGTTCCTCAATAACAAAGACAGGGTCTTCAGCTATGTGAATCTTGGGTGGCCCTCATGGAAGGATATTCCGGCTTTGTCTTGGTTTCTGTGTTTCTCCATTTTCCTTGTTTGGTCAGGGGGAAGTTTCTTTACTCACCAGTGAAAGTGGGGAGTACTGAGCTGCCTGTTTGTCCTTAGAGGAGTGGTTTAAGGCAGTAACTTGTAGTTTATTGGCCATTTTGGGTCATTTCCTGTCTTTTCCAGCCCCCTGCTATAAAGCGCGCTTTTCCAGCTATTGAGAACTCAGCACAGCTCCTCGTGGTGGCCAGCAGTGTTCCTGTAGCAGCAGAGACCAGAAAAGACTACCTTTCCAGATTTTAAGTATGTTTCTTGGCTTTTTCGACATTTTGTGACTTCGACCACTGTTTTTGCTTGTTTTATTGAAGTTTGCACTGTTTTTACTGTCTTTATAAGCTCAAACTGTTTACTGCACTTGCTAGTTTAAGTTTTGCTTAAAAGTTAAACTACAGGCTAATACACTCAAGTGTACTAGCTTTTGATAGCAATTAGTCGAAAAATATAGCATTTATTGTGTTTTCTGCCTTTCTGTAAAAAAAATCTTGAAAAAAAACAAAAAATATATATCTTTGTTTTCCATACTTTCCTAGCTAGTGTTACAGAGATCAGATTTTGCTGATCCCTGGGCTTTGTCTTGGTTTCTGTGTTTCTCCATTTTCCTTGTTTGGTCAGGGGGAACTTTCTTTACTCACCAGTGAGAGTAGGGAGTACTGAGCTGCCTGTTTGTCCTTAGAGGAGTGGTTTAAGGCAGTAACTTGTAGTTTTTTGGCCATTTTGGGTCATTTCCTGTCTTTTCCAGCCCCCTGCTATAAAGCGCGCTTTAGCGCGGAGTTGCCGCCATTGCACACTAGGGCAGCGGCGGTTAATCAGGTTTAAACTATTCGGGCTACCTAAAGTCCACTCTTCAAATTTTCCCTTAAAACTACCTTCATCGATCTATACTACTGATCTAATCAGCGTATCCTGTAACTAAAACGATTATCTCTACTTGACTCCAAAGTAGACTATTCTCTATCTGTAAAGCCCAGCACTTGCTCCTACAGTACTTATCACCTTGATACAGCACTCTTGTTATAGATAGTACCCCAAAAAGGCTAACCTCATTTCTCGGTCACCCACATCCCCCGGAATCTTTTTTTTTAAGTTTTTTTGTCTATTGCTTCTAGCATGTCGAGGGATCAGTTGCTAGTGTCCTCTCCTGCTCAGCTGGTGAACCCTGGGAATATTAAGGCAATGTTACAATTGCCTCATGTACACAGACAACCCTCTCCTCCTCCCACAAAACACAAATACATGCGAGAGATGCAACTATACGGCCAAACTGGATGCTGAGCTCTCTCAACATAGGACTGGCAAGACCAGACAGGAGGAGAAGGTAACCACACACACTATAGACCCAGTCTCACATAGTACCATCACAACCTCAAATCATACACAAACACACAAAGACATACTCGGAGGCTCTGATCAAAAATCTACCAAAACAGCAGAGGCCACCAAAGCAGACACCCAAACAACTACCACCTCAGAACACAACACCTGCAACACATAGACCACACAGTCAGTGTGTCAAACAGTCACAGCCCTTAAGGCCAAACACAATGCCAGACACACTAGTCATTGGTGACTCCATAGTCAGACACACTAACGTCCCGCTCACCAGACTAAGTAAGGAGAAGGTCACAGTAAGCTGCCTGTCGGGCGCTAGAATCCGCCACATAACGCAAGCACTCAGGTCTCTCAACAGCAGGTACAAGTACAACTCCGTCATTGTCCACGCTGGTGTAAATGACCTGAGACGTACCTCCTTGGACTACAAGAAGAGAGACATTGAGGAGCTCTCTGATTATGTAGCCCAGGCAGGTATGACCCTGACCTTGAGCAGTATCCTACCTTCACCAAGAATGATGCCACAATACAGAGATAAGATGATCAGCTTTAATAATTGGCTTAAACTCTGGTGTCATTCAAAGGGGATCAATGTCTGTCTGCCTGGGATGACATGCTGGACAAGCCACGCTGCTTCAAGGGACGGCTTGCACCTGTCACCCTGGGATTCTGGATATTGGCAAAGGCTCTTGCCACCCCATAGTGCCTTTTTTTAGGCAAGGCTCAAATTCTAAACCTACCACCCTAGAACACAATAAAGAAAAAAACTAAGGGTAATGCTGCTCAATGCCAGAAGTCTCAACCTCAAAATGCACGCACTCGAGGCCCTTCTCAGTATGGAGAACATCGATGTCTGTGCTGTGACAGAAACCTGGTTCAAGGCTCCTGAGAGCACCCCAGCACTATCAGGTTTTACCTCATATCATGTGTTCCGCCCCAAAATCCGGACAATACCAAGAAAGGAGGGGGGGTATCCATATTCATCAAGGACACCCACACCTCAAGATTGGTGGCAACGCACGATGCATCGGAGACCATCCAGGTGCAATTAACCATAGGCAAGACTGCTCTGCAATTTGTAGCATGTTACAGGCCACCCTCGCAAACTCAGGAACCTCACATGGCTTTCCTGAAAACACTGGAGGGAATAAATGTATCTCGAACACCATCATACTAGGTGACTTCAATTACCCTAATATAGACTGGGAACACTACTCAAGCCCAAACACTCTAGCCCAAAAGTTCCTGGAATTCATAAACTCAAATGCCATGGAACAACTAGTCACCATCCCCACAAGAGGAGAAAACATACTTGATCTCATCATCACGAACATGGGAGCACAATGTTCAACACCGGAAGTATACCCCTCACTGGTGAGATCAGATCACAAACTAATCTCGCTGGAGGTCCTCATCCCGCCCCCACCTGAAATAAAAAAGACCACAGTAAAGAACTTCTCAAAAGCCGACTTCACACTTCTAAAGACTAGTGTGGTCTCCTTTAAGGCCCCCGAGCCGGCAGTAAACATTACACAAGCCGCTGAATCACTTACAAATGCCTTCTACCAGCACCTGCAGGGCTGCATGGATCAGGCAATCCCAAGCAAAACAAAGACTCTTTGTACCAAAGGCAAGCGTCCAGTCTGGTGGACCCCAGCCATAAACAAACTCTACAACAAAAGGAGGAAGCTACTACAAGATAGAGCAAAATCCTTAAAAGGTAAGACACCGCTGATCACTATAAGTAAAAAGCTAAGAGCTCTCATAAAATCATCCAAAGCAAATTTCGAGAGAAAAATAGCTAAGGACTCAAAAGACAATCATAAGGCATTCTTTAGCTATGTTAGAAACCTGGGAGGAAACTCCCAGATATGCTCAGAATTAGTTCAAAATGATGTGAAGATTACTGATCCTACAGACATTGCCAACATACTGGCTGACTGGTTCAGTGCAAACTTCTCCCCCCCCTCCCCCCCAAAAGGAGAGATATCTATACCAAATGATTGTAGCCCCCCAAACATCTCTAACGCCCAGGTGAGAACTGCTCTCCAAGGCAAAAAACACAGCATCCATGGGACCTGATGGTGTCCCCGGCTGTGTGCTCCACGAACTCAACAAGGAATTAAACCCGCAGTTAGGACAACTGTTTAATCTTAGTCTCACCTCCGGATACATACCCAGGGAGTGGCGCACAGCGACTGTGGTCCCACTTCACAAAGGCGGTGCCTCCACCGACCCTGGAAATTACCGTCCCATTAGCTTGACAAGCCTTATCTGCAAAGCCATGGAGAGGATCATAATGGATCTCATAAATAAAGACATAGGGAATTTGCAGACTTTGGATCCAACCCAGTTTGGCTTTGTCAAAGGCAGATCATGCCTTTTAAACTTGGTTGACTTTTTCGAAACAGTCACCAAGGCCATTGATGAGGGAAAGGCAGTCCATACAGCCTACCTCGACCTGGCGAAGGCCTTGATACAATACCCCACTCGGGTATCATTGAAAAACTCATCAGCTTAAATGTAAACCCATACATCACAAGATGGGTTGCGAACTGGCTGAGTGACAGAACCCACAGGGTCAGAGTTGCTGGCGCCATGTCAGACTCAAAGCCTGTCACAAGTGGTGTCCCACAGGGCTCAGTCCTGGGCCCACTCTTGTTTGGCATCTACTTTTCTGAAGTACAAGCAAACACAGGAGGGTTATGGCTAACAAAGTTTGCAGATGACTGCAAACTGGGCGCCGTAGTCGAAAACACATCTGACACAGATATCCTTCAGAAGGGTCTCACAGAAACGGATAACTGGTGCCAGAGCCATGACCTAAAGTTAAATGCCAAGAAATGCATAGTCATACCCTTCGGGAAAAACAAGGTTACCCCTAGCTACCATATAGGTGGCAATCCACTGAGCACAGAAGAAGTTATCAGGGACCTGGGGACCCAGGTTGACAGTAGCCTTTCATTTGACACTCATATTGCTAAAGTAGTTAGGAAGACCTTCTACATTGCCCACCTTATCATGAAGGGATTCACATCTAGATCAAGGGAGGTCATAGTCTCCCTATACTCATCACTCATCAGACCAATGATTGAGTACAATGCCCCATTCAGAATGTATCTGACCCGACACTTGCAGCAGCTGCCCGACACTTGCAGCAGCTGGAGAGGCCACAAAAGTTCCTCACCAAAAGGATAAAGGGTCTCAAAAATCTGTCTTATGCTGCCCGACTGAAAGAACTCCAGCTCTATTCAGTTGCTTACCGCTTGCTCAGAGGTGACCTGTGCCTGACATACAAGGCCATGTCAAACCCAGATTTGATGAACATGCTTCACCTCAAAAAATCTAGATCCCTCAGAGCCACAAGGGCGGGAGACTTAAACCTCGACACGGTTATTAATAGGATGTGCTGGAGGGATAGATTCATCACCCAAAGACTCCCTATGCTGTGGAACAAAATCCCGGTATATGTGAGGCAGAGCACCTCGCTGGCCTTGTTCAAGAGGAATCTTGACCAATGGATGGGAGATCGCAGATATACCCCAGGGATTACCTCAGTGTCACTGCTCGGCAGAGGCACAGCAAAATAATGGGCATAGTTTCTCCAAACTAAAGGGGTGGCGTAAGCCACAAAACTATGGGCTAGGCTTGTAAATGCCCTCGGGCAGATAGCCTAGTATGAAACTATGAACCTATAAAGTACAGTTGTGTACACTTACATAAATGTAGATATTTGAGTGTTGCAGTCATCACATTTGGGTTATGCTGCCAGGGGTAGGCCTCAGTTGACCCGAATACCAGAGGCTTAGTATTTTTGCGTCGGTAGCTGTTGCTCCAGGACTGACGTCAGGTCATCAGTGGTATAAAAACAGGCAGCAGACGCCATTACATCAGTTTTTCTAGCCCTGTCACGAGCCCCCAAATAGGGAGCTAGGTTAAGGTGGAAGACCACCACCAGTAGAAAGTAAACACCAAAAATTCCCTGTAAGGAGATGGACAGAGAGACAAGAATGAAGGGAGGGAAACCAGGACTGCAACAGTGAATACACCTGAACATCTACATTTATGGTAAGTGTACAGAACTGTACCATGTTCTTCATCTTTCACTGTTGCATTCATCACATTTGGGTTGATTCCCAAAGCTGAAAAAAGGGTGGAGGCAGTCAAGAAGACGGGGGGCTGGCTAGGATGTCCTGCAAGACTGTGGTGGCAAAGCCTGCCCTGGATTTGGAGAAGATAGGCAGGTGGTAATGCTTGGTGAAAGTATGAACAGATGTCCAAGTTGCAGCCTCCAGGATGTCCCTGGCGGGGACCACCTCTGAGAAAAGCTGCAGAGGTGGAGGTTGCCCTGGTGAAGTGTGTCCTGACCACCTTTGAGGGCAGTTTCCCATGCTGTTTGTAGCAGAAATGGATGCAGTGTGCTATCCATTTGGAGATTGTTTGTTTAGATATGGCCTTGCCCTCTGCCCTGCTACAAACTGACTACCAATTGATCAGTTTTTCTAAAAGATATAGTCCTGTCCAGATAGAATCTGAGCTGTCTGTGCACATCTAGAGAGTGCAGAATCCTTTCCCCCTTGTTTTGTGGGTTAGGGAAAAAGGTGGGCAAATGAATGGATTGGTTGAGAGCCACACTGGACACCACTTTAGGCATAAAGGATGGGTTAGCCCTGAGGGAGACCCTGTCAGCATGGAAAATGATGAAGGGCATTACAGCCATGAGTGCTTGTAGTTCTGAAACTCTTCTAGCTGAAGTGATGGCCAGAAGCACGGCTGTCTTCCAAGAGAGGAATTTTAACTCTGCTGAAGCTGCAGGTTCAAAGGGGGTAGGGTGAGCTTTTCCAACACAAAGTTAAGGTCCCAAGCTGGTGTAGGAGCTCTTCTAGGTGCCCTTAAGTTGTTAGCCCCTCTTAGGAACTGTTTGATAAGAGGGTGTGCGAAGAGAGGTGGCTCTGTGCTGTAACTACCAGAGAAGTTAGAGGCATGAATTTTAATAGAAGAGAAGGATAGACCCCTGTGTAATAGGTCTGCTAGGTAATCCAGGATGAGAGGTAGGGAGGGTGTGCCGTTCCGGCTCCTTTAGCCTGCATCCAGGTGCAAAACCTTTTCCACTTGTCAGCATAGGATATTCTAGTGCTGGGGCGTCTGGCTTCGTGTATAACATCTAGGACTTGTTCCGCTTAGGCTGGCAGCTTGAGGAGAGGTCAGGGAATAAGCCAGGCTGAGGGTCTGCAATTGGGGATGCATGAATTCTCCACTCCTCTGTGTCAGGAGTGTTGGGATCTGAGGTAGGTGCCATGGTGGCAGGGGTGACAGGCTGCGCTGCAGTGGGTACCAGTGCTGGCGGCCAGTCTGGGGCAAGACTGCCCTCTGTTTTTCCTCCCTTATTTTGAAAAGTACCCTTGAAATGAGTGTTAGAGGGGCAAATGCATAGACCAAGAGGTTTACCCACTGGAAGGATAGAGCATCCACTTTCTAGGCCTTGCTTTGAGGTTCCCTGGTGCAGAATTTGCTGAGCTGATGATTGGAGTGGGAGGCAAAGAGGTCCACCTTCAGGGTGCCCCATTTCTGGGTTACAAGGGTGAAGGTTCTGTGGTCTAGCTGCCACTAGTGTGGGTCTAGCAGGTTTCTGCTTAACTTGTCTGCCAGAGAGTTTAGGGAGCCTGGCAGGAATTGTGCTAGCAGGTGCAGTTGCATGGCTGAGGCCATGTGCCAAAAGGTCATGGCGAGCCTGCAGAGAGGATAAGAGTGAGTCCCTCCCTGCTTGCTGATATACCACATCCCTGTGGTGTTGTCTGTTTTGATCAGTAGAGACCCCGGGGAGAGTAGGGTTCTGAAAGCTGTCAGGGCGTGCTGAACAGCTAGCATCTCTTTTTGGTTGATGTGCAGATGTATTTTATTTGGGCTCCAATGGCCCTGAATGCACCTGCCGTCCAGGTGTGCACTCCAGCATAGTCTGATGCGCCTGTGGTGAGGGTCTGGGCGGCGTGGGGTTGCGAGAAAGGAAGTCCCTTGTTGTGGTTGCATGCTGCTGCCCACCAAAGAAAATCTTTCCTTAGACAAGGTATCATTGGTATGATAGTTTTCAGGTCTTGACAGTGCTGATACCAAAGGCTTTTTAGGTACCACTGCAGTTTCCTCATATGCAGTCTGGCATATGGAATGAGGCCATGAACCCTAGAGCTTGCAGGAGTTTCCTTGCGGATAACTGGGTTCTGGTGACTAGTTGAGAGAAGTAGCCTGTCAGGTAAGCTTGTTTTTCTGGAGTAAGGAATGCCACCTGGGATGCTGTATCCAGGGCTTGCTCCCAGGAATACAATTTTTTGTGTGGGGACTAGTTTTGAATTATTTTCATTGACAGTATACCCAAAGGAGGTCAGTAGGTCTTTTACAAAAGTCAAGTGCTGTAGTAGCTTTTCCTGTTTGCCTGAATCAGGCAGTCATCTAAGTATGGGTAAATTTAAATATTTGTCTGCAAAAAGCAATGGTGGGGGCCAGACATTTTGTGAAAACTCTGGAAGCAGTGGATAAGCCAAAGGGAAGCGCAGAGAACTCAAAGTGCATAGCTCCTGCCCTGAAACTTGGGTATTTCCTGCATGATTCCCTGATTGGGATGTGTAGGTAAGGCCTCTTTTAGGTCTAGGGTGGCTAACCAAGCATCCTTGGAAAGCACTGGTAAAAGCTGCTGGAGGGGTGAGCATTTTGAATTTTGGTATCACCAGAAAGGTGTTTAGAATGGATAGATCGAGGATGGGGCGCCATGTGCCCTCTTTTCTGGGTACCAGGAAGAGTCTGGAGTAGAAACCTTGGCCTATCTGTTCTGCAGGAACATGCTGTATTGCCCTCATGGAGAGCAGGGAAAGGACTTGCTTTTTGGCCCGTGCCCACTGATTTGGAAGATGATCTGGGAATCCTTTTGGGGTTGGCGGTGTGTGGAAATAAATTTTGTATCCCTGGGACACTATTGTTGAGGACCCATCAGTAGCTAGTAATGGTGGCCCACTTGCTTGCGTGGAAGGAGACTTTTCCTCCTAGGGGCACAAGCAGGTGGGCAGAGGTAGGGGGTGGAAGTGTAAAGTCATTGTGAGTTCTTACCATAAGGGGGTTGCTTTGTGATCCTTGTTTTTGAAGAGGACTCCACTGCTTAGATCTCTGCATTCCTTGGGACTGTTGTCTGGGGAGTCTGCTTCCCCTGGGTCTGGGCTGAGCTGGCCTGGAAGGGGCAGGAAAAGACCAGTGCTCGTAGGGACAATACCTACTGAACCTCGGTGGCTGGACCTTAAGAAGTCTGTTTGCATAGATATAGCTTTTTCTTCCATCTTTTTTAAGACCTCTTCTGCCTTGGTGCCAAATAAGTTGTCTTTGTTCAAGGGTGCGTCCAATAATTTGGATTTTGTAAGGTGTGCTTAGTTACTTGACTTGCAGAATGCATTAACTCTTGTAATTCTTTATTTTCTACACAAGTAGGAAGAGACATTTTTTGTTTGAGGAGTTCCATGGTATGTTGCTAACAGTTCAGCATGTGGAAAGTACAGTTGTGTACACTTACCATAAATGTAGATGTTAGAGTGTATTCACTGCTCTAGTCATTACATTTGGGTAATCTGCTGGCAGATTGCTCTCAGTCGGGTCTGATTAACAAAGTCTTGGGTCCTGCATCGGTTGCTGTCCCTTCTTCCATGACGTCAGGTTGTCAGGGGTATAAAACATGCAGCCGACGCCATTACATCAGTTTTTTTTGCCCCAGATGTCAGGTGTCCCCCAAATGGGGAGCAAAATATATATAAATAATTTAAAACTCAAAAATATACCTCCAAACAAAAGCAAATACACCAAAAAGGCTTTTAAGTGCAGTAAAAGAAAGGAGAGGCAAAGTAAGAGAAAAAACAGGGGGCTGGAGGGAGGGTAACCAGGACTGCAACAGTGAATACACTCCAACATCTACATTTATGGTAAGTGTACACAACTGTACTATGTTCTTCATGTTTCACTGTTGCAGTCATTACATTTGGGTAGATTCCCAAAGCTATGATTGGGAGGATGGATTTATACAGCATTAGGACCAGCTATAAGGCCCTGCAAAACGGCAGTGACAAAACCAGCTCTGAATTTAGAGAAAACTGGTAAATGACAGTGCTTGGTGAAAGTATGAACTGAACTCCAGGTAGCAGCTTCTAGACTATCCCTGGTAGGAACACCTCTGAGAAAGGCTGTAGAAGTAGATGCAGCCCTGGTGGAATGGGATCTGATCCCCTGGGGGATAGGTTTTCCATGGTGCTTATAGCAGTAATGAATACAATGGCTTATCCATTTTGAAATGGTTTGCTTTGAAATAGCCTTTCCCTCTGCAGCTGCAGCAAATGCTACCAGCAGTTCAGATTTTCTTCGAGATTTAATCCTGCCCAAGTAAAATCTAAGTTGTCTGTGTACATCCAATGAATGCAGAATCCACTCCCCCTTGTTCTGTGGATTAGGAAAGAAAGTTGGCAAATGAATGGACTGATTAAGAGCCACATTGGATATCACCTTGGGCACGAAGGATGGATTTGTTCCGAGTGACACCCTGTCTGCATGAAAGATGATGAAAAGCTCCACTGCTATAAGGGCCTGTAATTCAGAAATCCTGCTAGCCGATGTGATTGCTAAAAGGAAGGCTGTTTTCCAGGAAAGAAATTAAGTCTGCAGTAGCAACTGGCTCGAAAGGAGGGAGAGTGAGTTTCTCCAATACAAAGTTAATGTCCCTGGCAGGGGTTGGAGCTCATCTGGGTGGTCTCAAGTTTTTTGGCCCCTCTGAGACACTGCTTTAGCAGAGGGTGAGAGAAGAGAGGGGGTTCTGTGTTGTAATGAGCTGAAATGGCTGAGGCATGGATTTTTATGGAAGAAAAAGACAGGCCCTTGTGAAGCATCTCAGTTAAGTACTGCAAAATCTGAGGTAAATTGGGCACTGCTGTGCTCATCCCTTGGAACTGATTTTCCTAGTACTAGGTCTTCTTTCCTCCAAAATGACATCCATCACAGGTTTGCTGAGGGATGCTAAGGGAGAATTTAAGTGATTAGCCAAGCTGCAAGATTCAATGTTTGTAGCGGAGGGTGCAGAATTTGACTGTTCTGCTGAGACAGTAAGGAAGGTGTCTGGAGCAGGTGCCATGGAGAAATTTGTGACAGACTGCGTAGGAGTGGGCACCAGTGTTAGCGAGGCCAGTCTGGAGCAATCAAAATAATTTTTGCTTTGTCCTGTTTGACTTTTAGTAGAACTTTGGAGAGCAGAGGCAGAGTGGGAAAGGCATAGACTGATAGGTTTTCCCAGCTGAAGGACAGAGCATCCACTTTCCAGGCTTTTTTTGTGAGGAGTTATTGTGCAAAATTTGTCCCACTGGAAGTTCTGGGGTGAGGCAAAACGATCCATGTCTGGGCTCTTTTTGTGAGGAGTTATTGTGCAAAATTTGTCCCACTGGAAGTTCTAGGGTGAGGCAAAAAGATCTATGTCTGGGCTCTTTTTGTGAGGAGTTATTGTGCAAAATTTGTCCCGCTGGAAGTTCTGGGGTGAGGCAAAAAGATCCATGTCTGGGCTCCCCCATTTGCGTGTCAACATGTTGAAAATCCGTGGTTCCAGTTTCCATTTGTCTGGGTCCATGAGATTTCTGCTTAGTTTGTCTGCCAAAATATTCAGCTTTCCTGGCAAGAATTGAGATTGTAGTTGTACTTGATAGCTCAAGGCCGTGTTCCACAATGCCATGGCTAGTCTGCAGACTGGTAGGAATGTGTACCCCCCTGCTTGTTTATGTACCACATAACTGTGGTGTTGTCCGTCTTTACCATTAGTTGTCCTGGAAGGCTGTCAGTGCATTCTGTACAGCTAGCATTTCTTTTTGATTGATATGAAGGTGCATTTGATTTGGGCTCCATTTGCCCTGAATGCACTTCCCTGCCAGATGAACCCCCCCATGCATAGTCTGATGCATCTGTAGTTAGGGTACGGGCGACAGGGGGTGGTGTGAATGGCAGTCCCTTGTTTTGGTGGCAGGCCTCTGCCCACCATAGGAACTCTAGTTGCAGGCAAGGTATGATAGGAATAGTTTCCAGACTGACAATGTTGACTCCACGAACTTTAAGTACCACTGAAGTTTCTTCATATGCAGTCTTGCATATGGAATTTGAAGGATGCAGGAGGCCATGAATCCCAAGGCTTGCAGCATTTGTCGTGCAGATAGCAGGGCTTTTGTAGCCACCTGTTTGAAGTAAGTCAAATGAATTTGCTTTTCTGGCGCAAGGAAAGCCATCTGGGCAGGTGTATTCAAGCTTGCACCCAGGAATGTAATTTTTTGAGAGGGTACCAGTTGTGATCTCATTTATAGTGTACCCTAGACAAGTTAGAACCCTTTTTACAAACTTCAGATGTTTTAGAAGAATTGTCTTGTTTTCTGCCTGAATTAGACAATTGTCCAGGTATGGAAATATTTGAATATTTCTTTTCCTGCAAAATGCAATTACTAGAGCCAGGCACTTTGTAAATACCCTGGGCGCAGTAGATAAGCCAAAGGGCAGTGCAGAGAACTGATAATGCAAGTAGCCTGCTTTGAAGTGGAGGTATCTTCTGCAAGATTCCCTGACTGGGATATGCAGGTAAGCCTCCTTTAAATCTAGAGTTGCCAACCAGGCATCTTTGCCTAGCATAGGAAGTAACTGGTGAAGAGTCAGCATCTTGAATTTTGGAATGTCCAGAAACGTGTTTAGAGTGGACAGGTCCAGAATTGGATGCCATGAATTGTCTTTTCTGGGTACCAGGAAAAGTCTGGAATAGAAACCTTGTCCCTTTTCCTCTTCTGGTACTAGCTGAATTGCCCCCGTGTTTAAGAGGGAAAGTACTCATTTCCGAGCCTCTGCCCACCGATTTGGGGGCAGGTCTGGCCATCTGTTTGGAGTTGGCAACGTGTGGAAATGAAATCTGTATCCCTGGGACACTATTTTTAAAACCCATTTGTCCTGGGTTATAATTTGCCAGTTATTTGCATGTACAGCCAGTTTTCCCCCAGAGGGGTGGCTAAGAGGCAAGTGCTTGGTAATTTTAAAGGAAAGTCATTGAGACCGTTTACCATAGGGAGGTGTCTTGCTGTTTCCAGATTTGGAAGCGGAGGCACCCCATTGCTTAGTTCTGAAAGACCCTTGGGACTGAAACCTGGTGCTTTTGGAATGTCTGGGTTCGTCTCGAGTGGCTCTGGAAGGAACTGGAAAGGACCAGTTCTTAGTAGGCCAGTGTCTACTAAATCTTGGTGGTTGTAAGAAATCTTTCACAGTTTGCATACATTTAGCTTTATCTTCCATCTTTTTTAGAACTTCTTCAGCCTTATTGCCAAACAGATGGCCCTGCTGCAAAGGAACATCCAACAATTTTGCTTTAACATGATCAGGCAGAGATTGCTCCTTAAGCAAAGCATGCATTCTAAGCACAGAACCAGTAACAGTAGCGCTGCAAGAGGCCTCCAAAGAATCAAAACCACACTGTAAAGTATGTTTTCCAACTTTTCAGCTGAATGCAATAAATCCTGTAAATCCTTATTTTCCACACAGTCAGAAATCAACATCATTTTCTGTTTAAGCAGACCCATGATATGCTGTTGATATGTTAGCATATGGAATTGACAGTTTAAAGCCCTGATTGCCAGGGTTGCAGAAGTATAAAACTTTTTACCCCATCTATCCAGTGCCCTGGAGTCTCTATCGGAAGGGGTATGATGTTTAGCAGTAGAAGCCTTAATGCCCTTGGGCCCCCTGAGAAATGGTTTCGGGGTCCGCAACAGGATTTTTTGAAAAGGAATTTGTGGGAGCCAGGAACCCTGTAGTATCTGTCTGGCTTACAAGGGGCCGGAGGCAGGGAATCAGGGGCCATACAGGATTCTGAAAACACATCAACAATGTCTAATACTGGAGGTATAGCCAAAGGCCTATGTTGAGGGAGAAGGAAATCCCCAAGCCTCTTTTTGGATTCAGAAAAATCCTGACTTTCCCAGTGGAAATGCTCCCTTAAGGTATGTAAAGTTTCCCCAAAAGAAAAATCCTCAGGGGTAGAGGCAGAAGGAATGGAATCCTCTGCAGAGTCCTCATAAGTAGGAATGGTCAATTCCTGTTCATTAGAAGAGTCAGAAGAAACACAGTCCTGTTCAGAAGATTCAGTCAAGTTCAGCCCTAGGCCTCGTAGAAGGGGGGGGGGGGTTGACTACCCCTGATAAGAGTAATGAAATCTTCAGACATTTTGATCATTTGTTTTTTAGGCATAGGGGCCTGAACATGTGGCCTGGGCGTCAATTTTTTTAGACAGATAGAGATTTTGGCCTTAATATTGAAGGTGGAGTCGGTTTAATATACAAATATGTAGGCCTGAATACACCCTCAGAAGCCGGTGCCTGCACAGTGGCTCTGGACCCATCAAAGCTAGAGACATCTGCGGGTTCCATAGGTGAAGCATCTCGCGGCATACCAGACTCTGAATGGGTCTCAGTAGAGGTCTGCGAATCAGTAGTAGCAGGTAACAGGGGCTGCGAAAGCGCCAGAGTACTGGCAAACTGGCGACTGGGTTAGGAGAAGCGTCGTCGGCAGTTTTTGGACCTCAACGGCCTGCCTCTTTCTTTGCGTTTTTTTGGTAGTCTGATGACATTTCTGGATAATTAAACTGAGAACCGAAATATTTAGAAGCAAAAATGTACAGACGATGGATAGTGCGCTGATTAAATAAAGCACAAAACCGACAGCAAGGTACGTCGTGGTCAGGGCCTAGGCAAGGAATACAGTACAAATAGAAATTAGAAGTTAAGTACCTACCATAACGTTCCATGTTAGTTGTCTTCTTCTCGCCTTCTTTCTTGCTGGATGGGTTCGGAGCCGAACCTCGGCTCCGACTCGGCCACTCTAAAAGCTCGAGAGCTAGTTCCACCGGCTCGAGGCTCCCCTATATCCCACAATGCTAGGCGGTAACTCCTCAGATCTCGTTTGTAAGCTAGGCCCAGCCAGAAAAATTCCATTATATGGAAAAGGATAAAAAGGTCACAAAACAAACTCCTCTAGGTCTGTCCAGGCTAGGGGGAAGGAGGGTGGGATGCAAGAAAGAAGGCGAGAAGACGACAACATGGAACATTATGGTAGGTACATAACTTCTAAATGTTAAGTTGTCTATCTCGCCTTCATTCTTGCTGGATGGGGCCGCGTCCCTAGCACCTTGTCCCGGGTGGCCTATCGGAACAGACTCTTGAGTACAGTGGAACCAAAGTTGGCTCGGTCTCTAGAGGCCAAGTCCAACTTATAATGAGAAATGAAGGTATGGGGAGAGAAGCCCAAGTAGCTGCAGAACAAATCGAATCAATAGGCAGCCTATCTTGGAAAGCTATAGAAGTGGCTAAAGCTCTAGTTGAATGAGCCCTGGGTTTGGATGGCAACTGTTGATGTCTTATCTCATACACTAGGGTAATCAACGAAAGCCATCTAGAGAGAGACACTTTAGAAACTGGAAGGCCCATTCTACCTTCTGCATAAGAAACAAACAGTTGGTCAGATTTCCTGAATTGTTTGGTCCTGTCTAAATAGTACCCAAGTTGGCGATGAACATCTAAACAGTGTAACTTTTGTTCTGACCTATTAGAATAATTAGGGAAGAAAACAGGAAGCTCAATGGTTTGATTCAAATTCGCCAGTGAAGCTACCTTGGGCAAAAAGGACGGGTTAGTAAGGGGGACGACTACACAGAGCATGGAGTTCAGAGACTCTTCTAGCTGAAGTGATAGCTACTAAAAAGAGTGTTTTCCAAGAAAATAACTTTATTGAACATGAAGCCGCAGGTTCAAAGGGGGAAAGAATTAAGGACGTCAGAACCAAGTTGAGATCCCATTGGGGAGGAGGATCTCTGATAGGTGGTTTGAGGAGAAAAACTCCCTTTAAAAAGGCTTTGCAGAGTTTGTGAGACATAATGGAGGACTCAGACTCCAACATGAAAGTTCGAAATTGCTGCCAATTGAACTCTAATAGTAGACTGAGACGAACCTGAGTGGAAAAGTTCGGCTAGAAAGTCTAGAACTGATTGAATGGAAGCAGTGAAAGGATCTATATTCTTTGACTGCACCCAATAGGAAAAACGTTTCCACTTGTTATAATAAATCTTCCGAGTGGAAGATTTATGAGAGGCTATTAAGATATCTCTGAGTGAGATATCAGAGGAAGCCTGGCTAAAGTTGGAATTGGAGGAACCACGCTGTGAGGTTCAGAGAAGGAAGGGAGTGGTGCAACTGACCCGACTGATGGGTCAAGAGGTCTGGAACTGGGTCCAGATGCCAAGGTTGCTCCAACAGATAACGGTGGAGGAACAGGAACCAAACCTGTCGAGGCCAGTACGGGGCAATAAGGATCATGTAAGCTTCCTGAGCAATGGCTTTCTGTATCAGCTGAGATATCAGTGGGAAGGGAGGAAAAGCATACAGAAGTCCCCAGGGCCAAACGTGCACTAGAGCGTCTCTGCTGGGGTGGCCTGGTTGGGGAAAGAGGGTGAAAAAATAGTCGCACTTGCTGTTTTGGGGAGTAGCGAAAAGGTCGCAGCAAGGCCGGCCCCACTCTCGAAAAACTTTCTCCAACACTGAAATTTTCAGAGACCACTCGTGAGGCATGAGAATAGCTCGGCTCAATTTGTCTGCAATCACATTGGACTTCCCGGGAATATGCATTGCTAACAGAAATCGCCGAGAAGAAATCGCCCATTGCCACAGTCCGAGTGCCTCTCGACATAAGGGGTAAGATCTGGTTCCGCCTTGTTTGTTGATGTACCACACTACAGACATGTTGTCTGTCTGAATTGCTATAGTTCCCTTGGGAAGAGAGTCTTGTAAAGCTTGCAACGCTAGAAGCACTGCTCTCATCTCTAGGACGTTTATGTGCAAGTGACACTAACGGTTGCCACATGCCCTGGACTGTCCTGCCCTGGTAATGACCCCCCACCCGATCAGGGAGGCATCCGTTGTCACTGTAGCAACCGGAGGGGGAGGGACGAAAGGTCTCCCTAGGAGGAGCTGGGGAGATGTGATCCACCAAGAGAGATGATTCTTGCACGATTGAGTTATCCGAATAGGATGGGACATTGGAAGTCATTGGTAAGACCATTGTGTGAAAAGCATCCATTGTAAAATTCTCATATGGAAGCGAGCTAACGGTAGAAGAGGGATGGCCGCCGCCATAATCCTTAAGACTTTCAGGATCAGTCTGGCTTTGACTTTGTTGCTCTGCAAGACAAGAGAGACCTGACTGTGTATGTCTGCTATTCTCTGCTCTGTGAGTCTGGCTGACATGTTGACTGTGTCTAGATTTGCGCCTATAAAGGTAATAACACGACAAGGCAACAAGACAGACTTTTCGTAGTTTATTGAAATGCCTAGTGCCTGACGTGTGAAAAGTGTAATCTCTGGCGAGAAGTAAAAGATGCTTGGTGGGGGCTGTAAGGAGCCAGTCGTCTAAATAAGGAAACACCTGGAATCCTTGTCGTCTCAGATGAGAGGCTACCACTGCCATGCATTTGATAAACACTCGGGGGGGGGGGGCTGTAGTGAAACCAAAGGGCAGGGCTCTGAATTGAAAATGACTGGTTCCCAGCATGAAGCGGAGAAACCTCCTGGAGCGTCGACTCATTCTGATGTGATAGTACGCATCCTGGAGATCTATCGAGCACATCCAGTTGTCCCGCCCCAAAAGGGGCAGAACGGACTGCAGCGTGACCATCCGGAACTTTGTTTTCTTGACAAACTTGTTCAAGTTGCTGAGATCCGGAATGGTCTCCAGTCCCCTGCTTTCTTTGGAACCAAAAAGAATTTGGAGTAGATTCCGGATCCTGTTTGGTCTGCTGGAACTGGTTGAATGGCTCTTTTTGCGAGCAGCTTTGAAATTTCTAACGCTGCTTGCTCCCTTTGACTGGGTGGAACGTCTGGAAGGGATTTTTTGGATTGCTTTGGAACGAAAAGGAAAGGGATTCTGTAGCCTTCAGAAATGATAGACTGTACCCACTTGTCTTGAGTTAGGGATAGGCAGGCTTCTGGGTACAGCGACAATCTTCCCCTGACTGCCTCCGAAGGTGGACAGTCGTGCAACACCTCAGGGATGCTGAAAGGGCTTGTCGGAAAAGGATTCTCGACTGCCCTGATTCTGCAGGCCCCCTCTGCCTCTAGGACGGCATCTACCATTATTGTTCCCCCCTCTGCCTCTAGAGGGGAATAGACTCTGTGCGTCAGGCAAATCTCCTTGAGATTGTTTGCGGAACCACATCTTTCCCCCCTTCTGGCCTTTGGGGTAAGGTCTAGGAGGAGTAGAAAAATGGACTCCGACAGCAGAGAGAGTTTTGCCATCAGTCTCGCACCTAGTCAGGGTTTCCTTCACTTGAGGACCAAAGAGGGATGATCCATCAAAGGGGGAATTGGTGAAGGACGCCTTGAAAGGGTCTGCAAAGTTACATAGCTGCATCCAGGCGTGCCTACGCAAGGCTACACCTGTACCTGCTGCTCTACTTGCTCCATCCGCCGCATATGAAAGGAGGCGCATGGAGGAGTTATAGAATTAAGGGTTGCCAGCTGAGAGTTCATTCTATCCTGAAAACCCACAGCTGTTGGGTCCTTTAACATTTCACTCGCTTCCTTGAGCAAATCCCTCTGAAGACAAGTGAAATGACACAAGTAATTCAGCGATCTCATAGTAAAGGTCGCTGACGAGAACATCCGCTTCCCGTACCTGTCCATCGACCTAGACTCCTTGTTAGGACGATGAACAGGCACCGAAGGATCAGCTAACTCCTTCTTGGTGGCCACAGCCACCACCATAGCATCAACAGAGACGCCTTTGGTTAAAAATTCTTTGTCCTTGGGGGCCGTAATGAATTTTGATAGTCTCCTGGGGGTGGGTTCCACTGAATCAGGAGCCGCCCAAGCCTTCTTTGCCACCACTTGCATAAGGGGGTCAAATGGAGGGGACACCCAGGAGGTGGAAGGGCGAGAGCCAAACGCCTCAAGATACACTGATACATCCTCTGAAGGGTTGAAGGCTGGCCAATTCCCCCTCTGTGTCAAGATTTCAAGGATGTGTGCAAAGGAGACATCTTCAGAGGGGGAACGAGGGGAACCTTCAGAATCCTCTAAATCAGTGTCAGAGGTGACAGACTCAGGAGAGTCAATGTGCTTCCTCTTGCACTCCCTCTTCCTAGGGGGCTCTCCTACCGGGTCAGGAGAGGCCTCGGAAGAGGAGGAGATCCCCACTGGGGAAACTTGAGGAGCTGGCTCTCTACGGTCGGGGATGAGAGAGTGAGTAGAAATCACCGGAGGCACCTTGGAGGGAGGGGCAGAAGGAGCCGACTGTGGAGTTGAACCTGGTTCTAACACACTCCTCATGACCTTGAAGGAAACCCTGTCAGGCAGAGCCGGAGGTCTCCTTTCCGAAAAACTGAAAACCTCCCCCGGCACCGACAGTGATGGCTCCGAGGCCGATGTCGGAGCCGAACTCACCAGCGCCGAAGCACCGAGAGGGAGAGCGGGGTCGGACAAGGATCCCTTGGAGCCGACGAGGGAAGTCCGCCACCGAGATTCCTCCAAGGAAGACATCGGAGCAGACGACGGAACTGAAGACAAAGGTATCGGTTCCGACGCCACCACAGTCTCGGGTCCGAGCTGCCCCGGCTCCGAACTCAAGAGTCAGAGGAGGAACATTTTGAGTGATGGGAATAGTTCTCGACTGTTGAGTCGGACTTTGAAGCATCTGGGCTAGTGCCTCGGACTTAAGAAGTCGACTCACTACTCTCTGAAGGTCATGGTCAGATAACCTTTAAGACCCTAGAAGAGTGGGATCTATGGCTCCGTTCAGACAGCAAAGGTGATGCTGGAGCGAATGAACGGAGATGATAGATGGGGATCGGGACCTTTTTCTAGATGTCGGTTCCGACAACTTGATCGGAGCCGACTCAGTTATGTCTCCCTCGGCTCCGGCCGGAGCCGAGGACACCATAGGGGCATGTGCTCCAGACTCATCGGCTCCGGCCGGAGCCGATGTTCGAATAGCCTTAGGACCCCCAGAAGACGGCTCAGAGGCTGGAGCCGAAGGTCTGGAAGGCTTAGAGGGTTTCCCCGAGGACAGAGTCGAGGGACCCTCAGGCTTCAATAAGCCCCTTAAAATAAGTTTATTTTTTCGCTCCTGCAGGACTCTAGGGCTGAAGCCATGGCAAACAGCACATGAGTCCTGCAGGTGCAAAGGTCCCAGGCAGTACACACAAGAAGTGTGACCGTCTGTCAGAGACATCTTCTGACAGCACGAGTCACACTTCTTAAAGCCAGAGACCTTTGATTCCTTAGACATGTCTAAGGGGAAAAGTGCAACCACACAACACACACCGATTACACTTAGAAATAAATTTAAACTAAATTAAATTAAGTTAGAAGTAATTAGAAAATAAAATCCCTACAAAACACAGTCACTCACTACTAGGAAGGGAGGGACTGGGCCTAGGGCCTAAGGGAAAATTTCTAGAGAGTTTTTGGAAAAAGAGGGGAATTAACAGGGAATGGGATGGAACTACTCAAAATATAACTATTTAGAAAAAACTAACTTAAAAAGGGGAAAAAAGCTAAGAAAAACTAGTTTCTTTTCAACAACTAACCTGAGCCGGTAGGAACGCACCTCGATCGCTGTAGCGGCAAACGAGATCTGGGGAGTTACCGCCTAGCATTGTGGGATATAGGGGAGCCTCGAGCCGGTGAACTAGCTCTCAAGCTTTTAGAGTGGCCAAGTCGGAGCAGAGGTTCGGCTCCGAACCCATCCAGCAAGAATGAAGGCGAGATAGACAACTTAACATTACTTATGAGGTATTTGCTTCCCACAAGTAGTAAAATTACTAACTTTTACTGACATCGGTAAGGAGCAAGAAAAAGTTTCCCCAACGGGGTACTTGGCTTTTAGTTGAAGACTTCGGTTCTGAAACTAGAAAATGAATCAAGGGCTGCGAAAGCCCCTCACTGAGGACCGGAGAACAGATGACTGGCTTAACGGGAAGCGTCATCAGCAGTTTTGGACCTGTGCGGTCTGTCTCTGTCTTTATTCTTATGTTTTTTCAGAAGATCGGTAGTCTGATTACTAACTGAAGCCATATCGGAATTTGAGAACTGAGAGCGAAAATATCTAGCTACAATAAGGGCCCGACGATGTATAGTTCTGGCGTTGAACAAAGCACAAAAGGGACAGCGGGGGATGTCGTGGTCTGGGCCTTAACAGATGATGCAATAAGAATGGAAGTCTTGGCGTGGTATTTGCTTTCCATGGGCGAGACAATTGTTAACTTTTTCTGACATCTGTTAGAGCAAGAAAAAAAGGATACACAATGGGGTACTTATCTTTAGAAGACTTCAACTTCAATTCGGAAATGAAAACTCAGGTAGTGGCCGACCGGCACTCATGCGAACTGTTTCTGCTTCGGGCTCCTCGGCAAGAAAGACTGATGTAATGGAGTCGGCTGCCTGTTTTTATACCACTGACAACCTGTCATCAGTTCTGAAGCAAGAGCAACCAATACAAAAATACTAAGCCTCTGGTATTCGGGCCAGCAGAGCTACCCAGGGCAGGATAACCCAAATGTGATGACTACAAAAGTGAAACACGAAGAACATCTGCAAAACTAAAAGCAGCTCTGCTTCTGCAGGTCAAATACAGTTTGCAATGAGCAATAAAAAGGTATAAGCATTAGACCAGGTAGCTGCTGCACAAATGTCATCAAAGGAAGTTCTCGACCAAAACACAGAAGAGGCTGCCAAGAATCTAGCAGATTGTGTTTTAGGAGGCTTCGACAGGGAGAAGCCTTGCAGACTATAAACAAAAGAAATGAAATCAGTAACCTATTTGGCCACTGCAGCTTTAGAAACTGGTGATCCCAATCTGTTCAGGGAGAAAGAAACAAGGAGCTGTTCCGACTTCCTGTAATGCTTTGTTCTGTGGAGATAAAAACGTAGTCGCCTATGCTTACCTAAAAGGTGTAGCACGTACTCTCCCTTCTAGAAAAATTAAAGGAAAAAAAACAGGCACATGAATTGTTTGGCTGATATTCCATTCAGATGCTACCTTCAGTAAGGATGGATTTGTTCAAAAAGTGATTCTATCATTGTGATAAATAATGTATGGATATTTAAAAGAGAGCCTGGATTATCAGAAATTCACCTTGCAGATGTAATAGCCATTAGGAATGCTGTTTTCCCAAGGCAAAATATTTAAATCAAACTTGGCTGATGGTTCAAAGGGTTGCTGGGTCAACCCTTTAGTAAGGCTATTAAATCCCAAGGTGGTGTCAGGTCTTTCATTGGTAGTCCAAGAAGGTGCCTTTTACAAAAGCCTTGCACAATTTGGTAGAAGCTAAAGAGGAAGCATTTCTCCTGAGTGAAAGTTAGCTATAGCTACTAATTGTACAAAAACTAACACCTTTTTGAAAAATAGATTCTAAAAATTCTAGAACCGCAGATGTATGTGCAGTGAAAGGATCCATTTCCTTCTGAACAACTCAAATTGAGAATAGTTTCAATTTACTCCTGTAGATCTTCACTGCTGAAGCTTTCTGGGAAGATAGCAGTATTCATCAGAGGAGGAAAGTGTGGCCTGTTTAGTTATCAATGGAATTGGAGGAACAATGCAGTCAATCTGAGGCCTGGAAGACCAGGATGTGAAGGAAGGTCTGGACTAGGGTCCGGTACCCATAAAGGATACAGATGTTGAGACCAAAGGAAGGGGAACCACACTTAAGGCCAAACGGGGGCATAAGGATTACTGAGCTCTTCAACTGAAGCACTTTCTGTAAGAATTTTGGAATCAGGGGTAATGGGGGATAAGCATAAAGGTGACTGGAGGGACAAACATGGACTACAGCATCTCTCGGTAACTCCCCTTTGGGGGGGGGGGTTTAAGGCAAAGAACCTGCTGCACTTGTTGTTGTGTGGAGATACAAAGCGACTGCAGCAAAGTTGGCCCCAAAGGAAAATCCTCTCCACCACTGAATGAGAGACCACTCAGGAGCCATCAGAATAGATTTGCTCAGTTTGTCCACAAGTACGCTGGATATCTCCAGTATGTGCATTGCCACAAGAAAGCAGTTGGAGATCATTGTCCACTGCCCACACTCTCAATGCCTCTTGAAAAGGGGATAAGAGCGGGTTCACCTGTTTGTTGATGTATCAAACCACAGACATGTTGTTGGTTTGTATTACAATGGCCCCAGAACAACATCTTGAAAAGCCTGAAATGCTAGGCCACTCATCACTAGGATACCGATATGCAAACTGGTCTCTTTGGGGGAGGGGTCCATGTGCCTTGGACTGTGATCCAAGAAATGCCCCCCCACCCCAACTGGGAGACGTCCGTGGTCACAGTGGTTAGTGAGGGGAACAGAATAAATGGACGGCCTAGGTAAACTTTGTCCAGTTGAAGCCAACAAAAATGATCCTTGCAGACTTGAGCGAGTTTGACTGGAAAAGACGAGGGATGATGCAGAATATACCAAACAACTAGAACCCAATGGAGAACACACTTATAAAACAGGCCACTGCCATTGAATCTAGAGCCTGAAGGACAAGTCTGCCTGGAGGAGAAGGATGAACAAGAATTTGCTTACCTGAAAGTTGACTGTGTCCACATGATGTAAAGGAAAAGAGGCTGACTTATTGTGTTCAACTGTGTACCTATGAACTCCAGTTTCCATACAGGTTGTAGAGGAGATTTGGAGATGTTGAGTGAAATGCCTAGCCTTTAACAAAGTTGGAACAAATAGTCCCTGGACTGCTCTAGGAGATGCTTGGTTGCGACGATGAGGGGCCATGTCGTCTAGACATGGAAACACTTGGAATCCCAGCAATCTCAACTGAGCTACTACCACTGCCATACATTTGGTAAACACCCAGGGGGCTATGGTGAGACCAAAGGGGAGGGATCTGAACTGATAGTGAATGGCCCGAAGCCAAAAGCGCAGAAATCTTCAGGATCGTCTGTTCATCTTGACGTGATAATGTGTCCTGAAGATCAACTAAGCACATCCAAATCGTCCTTTCGTGCAAAGCTGTGTCATTCAGAACTTTGACTTCTTCATGAAGTAGCTCAGTTTGCTTAGATCCAGAACTGGGCTCGGATCCCCAGTCTTCTTGGGTACTAGAAAGAACCCTGAGTAAGTTCCGAATCCTCTCTGGTCTGGTGGGATCTTCTGCATTACTCTTTTGTCTAGCAGCTTTTGAATCTCTTGAACTGCAGCTTCCCTCTGACTGGGTGGGACGTTGGGAAGCCTTCTTCTGGTTGGGGAAACCTGGGAAAAATGGTATGAAATAACTTCTGAATATAATTTTTTTAGCACCCAAGAAACTTTTGTTATAAAAGCCCAGGAATTTGGGTGCAAAGACAAGTGCCCCTAGACTGCCTCCAGAGGGCAGTTGAGCAACCCTTCAAGAGCACTGAAAGGGTTTATCCAAAAAATAATCTTGGAATCCCTGATTTTGTGAGCCTCCTGTCGCAAGGATGGAATCTTCCATTTGAACTCCCCCCTTGCCCACAGGAAGAGTTGTCCCATGTGAATCCTGGAAAGATTCCTGGAACTTACGAAACCACATTGTCTTGGAAAAGGGATTGAGGGGTAGAAAAAAAAAGTGTATCCCTATGGCAAACAGAGTCCTTCCATCTTGTTCACTCTGACAAAGCAGTTCTTTCACAGTAGGGCCAAACAAAGATGTTCCATTAAAAGACGCACTGATGAAAGAAAACATGAAAGGCTTTGCAAAGTCACAAATGCATCCAGGCATGTCTCCTAATGGCTATGGCTGAACAGGCAGCCCGTTAGGTACCCTTCGCAGCATGGGATATTAACCCCATGGACGCACTGGAAATTAAAAAATACTGAGTGGCCAGCTTGAAGAGGACCTCTTTTAGTCCTCCATGGACATGGACTGCAAGAGAGATTTGGACAGTTCCTTGGTCAATCCTGCTGTAGTCTTGCAAAGTGCACCAAGTAATTCAGGGACCTCAATGCAAAGGTCGCTGAAGCATAAATGAGCTTTCAAACATGTCCAATGCCCTGGACTATTTTGGGGGCTAAATTGAAGAGCACTACTCCACCAGCTCCTTGTAAGTGGCTGCTGCCACAACCATAACATCAGAGAATCCTTTGCAGTGATGTAATTCATCATTTGTCAATGCCAAAAGCTTTTCTGGATGTCAGGGAATGGGTTCAACAGAATCAGACTCCTTCCATGCCTGGCGAGAGATTAAACGGATAAGCTTATCTGCTGGGGGAGTCACACAAGATGTAGCTGGGCCAGGCTCACAAGCTTCCAGAAAAACTGACGAGTCTGGGGGGACGGTATCGGAACACCATCCAACTTTTCATTTAAGGATCTCTAGGAGGTCTCCAAAATGGAGATGTCATCTGGTGGAGATCTGGAGGACCCTTCCCCTTCATCAAAATCAGCACCTTCAGTGAGAGATTCTTTAGCGTAGTTTCCCTTTCCATGCTTTCAGGGGACATCTTCAGTTGGATGGTCTAAGGAGGTATCCAATATGGACTGTCTGGATGCTAGATAGTACCAACTGTCCCTGTGGAGTAGCCACGACAGGATCAGAGCTCACACATGGAGGAAGGGATGTAGGATCCAAGGATGAGAGAGTAGTTGAATCTCTCAGGCAAGAGAAAGCCCTCTCCACTACCTCAAAAGCAGATGGACTGGGAGAAGCCATGGCTGGCCACATCAGAGCTGAAACCTCTGAAACTACCAAACCTCAACACTGTCCAGATTGTGCCTTGAGGAGGGAAGTCAGACCAGAGATGTCCAACACAGAAGCTCCAAGCGGCAAGGGCAGCTCTGATAACACTGAAGTGGAAACCAGACCCACTCCCCAGGTTTCAGCACCAATGCTTCGGCGCTAAGACTCATCCTGAACCAAAGGAACTGGAACAGAGCTCATCAGGGAGGCCTTTGGATTCGAAGACCTAGTCATCTTTGAATCAGACACTAACACTCTTTTGGCTCCCAGATCCAAGAGCACCAAAACCATAGAACAGACTGGGGAAGGAGAAATCACTACATGAGAATTGGACTGAAGGCTTATGGATCCAATGAGGGATGGAGACAGAATAACTCTCATCTGAATCTGAGCACTGAGGAATTTCCTCCTCATCCCATCCACATCGGCCTCTGACAGGCTTCTGAAGGACTTAATGGAAGAAGTGGCTGATCGGGGGCCTAGATTCCCTTTGCATTCCTTGGAGAAAAGGTGAATGGAGCAGAGGAATTACTGGTTCAACTGTGAACATGGGTGAGTGGGTTTGAGGAGACTTCGTTAAAAGAACAGTCAGATCCATGGGTGTGGAATCCAAGTGCTTTTTCTTAGAATCCAAACTTTTCTGAATTTTTGGGGAAGCACCAAAGACAATGAGGTTGATGTAGTAGCCTTCAGGGAATGGACAGGGGATCTTTTACAAGACTCCTTCACCTCCGAAGAGTATTTTGCAGGTTTACCAGGTGAAGGCAGCATTCCCTTAAGCACTAATTTATTACGTCTTTCACCAAGTGCCTTAGAATTAAAGGCAGCACACACAGAGCAGTCAGTACTCTACAAGGCAGCAGACACACTCTCTGTAGGCATCAGAACTGGGGATCTTAAGAAAACAGAAAGTGCACTTTTTAAAGCCTGCCGTTGTTTCGGCCATTTCTAAAGAAAAATAGCAAGACCTGAAAAAAGAAAAAGGCAGAAGAATAAGATTAGATTTTTTTTTTAAACTAAGCAGACTACCACGAATGGTAGAAACAACTCTCTCTAAAGGGTAGAAAAATTAGTTAAGAGACTAGTACCAACCGTGGTACAGCAGGACTAACAAAAGGTAAAAAAGGGAATAAAAAGGCAACTCTGAAGAAAACCTGAATATTTAACAGTTGGGAGAGGAGGTGGCAATTACAGAAGGATAGATGAAAGGTTTTGAAAATAATTTACTACTCACAAAAACTGCAATACCCAAAACAGCTTTCAGAGAAGGGTCCTTGTCTGTGCAACATGGCGGCAAATGAGATCTGGGGTATTGCTAGTTTCCTGGGGCATCATGGGTAGACTGAAGAGCTTGAGAGCTGGATCTGTATGCGGCTGAGTCGGATCAGATACCCAGTCATTGAGGAATGAATGAAAAGTACAACTTGAGATCATACCTTATCTGAAGAGTTCAAAATCCATAGAAAACTTGCATTTTAAACTAGTGCGACTACACTGCAACCAACCTCATCTCCTAACTCATTCTGTATAAACATTTTTATTTATTTATTTTATTTATCATTTGTTGACCGGGAAAGTTCAACTAGGTTCCACAGAGCCTGTTTTCAGCGGAGGCCCGGGGAGAAATGCTCCAGATGCAAACATGTTCCGATCCCCATTAAGAAACTCCACCCACTGGTAACTAGCACAGCAGAAATTAAAAACAGCAGCAGCCAACAGCACCACCTGGCTTCATATTAAGGGTTTTACAACTGTTTGGGAATCGGCAGTTTAGAGAGCTCATTCTAACATTGTGTCAACCTAAACTTCGAATCTTTTGAACTTAATGATCAAGGAAACATGTCAGCATCAACAGTTAAATACTTTGCTTTGACAAACATTCATACTATTTGCGATACATTCAGTTCTTCCACAAGGTTGGGAGAGTGGCCTAATGGTTAAGGTGTTTGCCTTACAAACACAAGGTACAGGGTTTGAATCTCACAAGGGATAATTGGCTAAGCTTAAAATGGCTCACAAGGGCAGTTAGCCTAGTACAAACCTATGAACAAAGGAAATTAAATGAGCCAAAATTCTGCAGTATACCTTCTAAAATGATATTCAAAGTAATAATCATTTAAAATTTTGTAATTTTAGGCACACTTATGGTGATCAAGATATTTTGTCAGAGAAAAAAGTGCGTGTACGTGCATCAAAATACTGACGTGTTAAACACTAAAAACAAACACCATTTATTCTGCTTAAACAATAAAAAACAAACTGTACTTAGCAGGCAGTCCTGTATAATTTTAAAAGCAAAGATTTTCAGTTGAGGTTTCCTATGCTGTTTATAATCCTACTCTAAAATACAGAGATAGTGTCATTATGATGGGCATGGAACAAGCTCCGTTTACATAAACAGGGCTTGGGTTAAAACGTTAACTGAGGAAGTATGTCAACACATTCTTGTGCATGTGATATGTAAACAGCAGGAGCCTCAAAAAATCACCCCCCCCCCCATTATCTACATGGGGTCAGGGCATCACATCAACTTTTGCCATCTTTCTCGATTAAGTGCCCATCTCCTACCTTACTCAGCTGTTATGCTTGACAGTTTCAGGTACAGGCAGAGAGACAGAGAAAGAGAGAGAGAGAGAGACAGACACACAGAGAGAGAGAGAGAGAGAGAGAGAGAGAGAGAGACAGGCACACAGAGAGAGAGAGAGAGAGAGAGAGAGACAGGCACAGAGAGAGAGACAGGCACACAGAGAGAGAGACAGGCACACAGAGAGAGACAGGCACACAGAGAGAGAGACACACACACACAGACAGACACCTGTTTGCTGGATGCCCTCATTTTCCCTTGCCTTCTTCCTGTGCATATCCCAAATCATCTTTACTACACTGTCTTCTACTTTCCAGCAAACGTCCAAACCACTACTCTGTTCTCTGACATTCTCGGCAACTGGAGCTTGTTGTGCTTCTGCTCCAATGTCTTCATTGCTACACCTGTCCTACACTGTGCATCCTACATACCAGTCTCTGGCATTTCATCTTTAGCTTCCTCAGTTGCTTTGCCTTCACTGCCCAGGTTTCTGTATCATACAGTAGTAGTGGTCACACCACTGTTTGCTCATAGGTTTACAGGTGTTCACTAGGCTAATGACCACAAGGGCGTTTTTAAGCCTAGCCATGTATCCCAAATCTCTGACAAGTTCTGGTAGCCTTTACAAGTGTAAGCAGGGGCCTGGGAGATTAACCATTTACAGGTCGCCTGTGTCCATTCGAGACACGGGTATCAAACCAGGGATGAATTTCCTATTCTCCACCCAACTGTCCAAGTTACACTTGAATTGGGTTAGGGAGGAACTCTGCTTCACACGGATGGGGAGCCTGTTCAGAGACAGGTAGTCTCTGGGATACATACCTGTGTCTCCAGTAGGTCCTATTTATATATCACAGGCAAGGTTCAAGTCTTTAGAACAGGTAATTCTGGTGCTGTCTGTTTTGTCGATATGCAGGAGGTCCAGAGTTAAGTCTGACAATGCTCTGTATTCCAGGCATAAATCTCCTCTCAAAAGCTTGTAGGAGACTGAATACAGAGATAGGGCCTTGAGGCAGTCTACATATGACATTTTACTTGTGCCCTATATTTTAGTAAGGAACCGCTATGGACATTCCAGCTGTTGGATATACCTGGTTAGGTACATACCAAAGGGGGCAATGTACTCTATGTCAGGTCTGATAAATGCAGAATACAATGGAACAATGACTTCCTTGGGCCTAGGTGCCATACTTTTGTTTATAAAGTTGCACAACACAGAATGATTTCCTCACTACTGTAGAAACGTGATGGTCAAAGGCTAAATTGTCCGTGTGTGCGTCCCAAGTCCATGATGACTGGGTCAACTAAGGGGTGTATGGTCAATATGATAGCTACCAGGGGTGGAGGACTTCCAACAGGATATTATGCACTTCTTGGCATTTAGATTTAGTCCACGACTATGACACCAGTTGTCTGTCTGTATCAGACTTTCCTGGAGAACATTTGCATTGGTGTGGGAGTCAATGACAACTCCTAATTTGCAATCATTTACAAATTTAGTCAGCCAGAGACCACGGACATTGGCCTTGACTTCAGAGAAGGTGCAAGGACCAATCTCCTAATGACTCCACTGGCCTCTTTGTAGAGGTGGACTCAATTCTACCTTCCTGGGTCAATTCCATGAGCCAGCTGGCTACCCACTGGCTGACATACAGGCTTGTACCTAACCTCTTGGGTTTGTCAACAATGTCCGAGTGGGGTAGTGTGTCAAATGCCTTCGCCAGTTCAAGGAAGGCAGTGTGAACCATTCTGCCCTCATCTATTGCTTTGTCGACCTACTCAAAGAAGTCCACCAGGTTAAGTAGGCATAACGACCTCCAGACACAGGACCCAACACAATATGGTTTTGTCAAGGGTGACTACATCACTATTGATCATTTCCATGATAATTCTTTCCATGGCTTTGCATATAAAGACTGGTGAGACTTATGGGTCTTTAAATTTCCAGGGTCTGTAGATGGCCCACCTTTGTGCAGAGGGATGAATGTTGCTGTTCTCTATTCATGAGGCATGAAGCCTGTTTGGAGGCTACAGTTAAACAGCAATTCCAGAGGCCTAATACGTTCATCTTTCATGCTGTTTAGAAGGCATCCTGTGATTGTTTGGGTCCACTGATGTAGTGTTCTTGGCCTCAGAGTATTAAGGACTTGTTCCCTAGTGATAGCAGGGGAAGTTGTACCTGATGGTATTTCCTGACAGAAGGTTGAGTGGGAGAGAGGGCTAAAGTTGGAGCTGGATTTGTCAGCTGGTAGGTTTGCAATATCTTCTGGCTCAGTACAGATGGCTCCATTAACAATGCACTCTGCACACAATTGTGTACTGCCTTTGAGGTTACAGACATAGCTAAAGAATGCCTTGTGGTTATCCTTGGCCAGAGAGGCCAAATTTACCTCAAATCTGGCTTTGGTAGACTGTCATCTGAGCTGTTTGTTTAGTTTGAAGAGAGTGCCTTTATCCTGCTGGGTGCTGCACCTACTAATTTTTGCGATGATTTTCTTCCTTCTGTGATGCACCCTATTGATATGATTTTCCAACTCCACCAGGGTGGCTCATTTTTTTGTTAGTTCTGAACAACTTCTGGTTGGTACAGCTGCCTCTATGCAGCTAACATGCTTGCATAGGGTTTCTGGAACAGTTCTGCATTGGCAGCAGTGTTCGGAGGATTTATGGAGGCTTGATATTTTGTCAGGTTATCACTTAATAGCAGGATGTTAGCCTTGGAGTAGTTCCTGAATACTTAAGGTTAGCTGGGGGTCCAGATTTTATCTTTACTTCAGAGGAAACCATTTTGTGGTCTGACCATGTCATATAGGATACCCAAGTTAATGCAGGGTAAAGTCACCCATGAATAAAGTATTGGGTTGGATATCGAACGTTTCCATCCAACAGCTTCTTTGGCATTTTTCTGTCACACACTACATCTGACACACTGTGCCAGTTAGCTGCAGCCCTTCTAATTCTAATGTTGACTTTCTCATTCAAAACTTTCCTTCTCAACCACCCTCCCAGGTACCTGAAGACGTTATATTGTTCCATTATTTTCCCTTCATTTGCTGTCATAACAATCGGCTTATCTGTACTCAGTTTAATCCTGTGTGCCTTCAAGTTCTGCATTCCCTCTCCTTATCCTATGCTGAAGTTCTTTTTCACAGTCTGCTGCAATACCACATTGTCTGCATACAGTAACTTTGTTGATCTGGTCTCCTCCAACCTGTTTAGTAATGTAGTCCATCACCAGTATTTACAGCTGTGGGCTCAGAGCTGAACCCTGACGCACACCCACTTCCATTGGAACACCTCCAGCATGGTTTGTACTTGTGTCACTGGGACCTCTTGCATAACCTGCCACATTCTGACAAAATTTCTGGGACTTTGTACCACCTTAAGAATGCCTGGATCAGTTTTTTTGAACCTTGTTATATGCCTTCACTAAGCCTAGGAATGCTCATTTGGACTCATCTTTAGTTTCTTCGTAACTATCTGCCTCACTGAAAACAATGAGACGTGCTGCATCCTGATCAAATACGAACTGGTCATCTCCCATTCATTTGTCAGTCACCCTCTCCAGAACTTCCATGCAATGTGACTAGAGTTTGATACCATTGTACAGCCCACAGTTGTGAATGTCCTCGGTTTTTGTATGCTGGCACAAGCCTAATAAATAAAGTGAAAATCTCAGTTTTAAGTAACAAATGTATCTTTCTGTTTTATTATTTAACTACGAAAATACACTACATCAGAAAATGTCAAGTAGTATCCAAAAACACAGTAGTCACAAACAAACAGCTTTAATGAAGCTTTCGGTCTACACCCTTCATCAGCACATAAAATCAACTTATATAAACCACATTTAAATAGTGGAACATTTGAAAATCACATGAACAAGCCAGCCATTCAGATAAAGACCCAAATTAATTATGCAAATTACTTAAAAGCACATATCTAAATTTCTTAAATACTCTGTTATGCTTATAAAATACATGTATAAAAATACACATTACCTAAATCATCCATATTAAAATATAAAGAACATTAGAAAAAATATATGAGAATTGTTTTGTTGTATTATTTTTTCTAATGTTCTTTATATTTTAATATGGATGAGTTAGGTAATGTGTATTTTTATACATGTATTTTATAAGCATAACAGAGTATTTAAGAAATTTTGATATGATGAGCTTTTAAGTAATTTGCATAATTAATTTGGGTCTTTATCTGAATGGCTGGCTTGTTCATGTGATTTTCGAATGTTCCTCTATTTAAATGTGGTTTATATAAGTTGATTTTATGTGCTGATGAAGGGTGTAGACCCGAAAGCTTCATTAAAGCTGTTTGTTTGTGACTACTGTGTTTTTGGTTATTATTTAACTACACAGGCCAGTGTCTGATTGGCTACTACAACTATTTTCAGCTTTAAAAAGACAAATTATTTGGCACAGAAAGCAAATAATTACTTGAAAATCTAATGCAGCACTATAACACTACTACAGTAGAAATGCACTCTCCTTTTACCTTGAATGCTATCCTCTGTCCCATCTGAGGTGGAGCAGCCAGAAGAGGAAGCAAACCATAATCTCTCTTTGGAGCTTCTGGCAGGGTCTGTGGAACAAAATTACAGAGCATATAATTAAAGCAAAGACTTTGCAGCAAATCCACTTTCTCTTATTTGTGTCTTCTTAATTACTTGTACATTACACCATGAAAAGATGGTGGAAGAATATCTGAGAACACCCATGTACTCCCAAACTGGCTAGAGACATTTCTGAATATGCTTAATGAATCACTTAATCTAATAAGCTCCATATTCTTGTTGGCCCTACTGCTACTAATAACTGAACAATGACTGGTATACTTTGGTTATTTATTTTTAATGTATTGTTTTTGCTCACTATGCCTGAACATTGAGAGATACTGCTAGGGCATCAGTGATAGAGACCCTGAGGCAATCAGATGCAATGGAATATTTTTATTGTTCATAAGTAATTTACCACGCTTTCTATATGTAACCGATACAGCAGACAGAAGCCCAGTCTACCCTATGATGTATTATGTAAGACAAATAAGGAAAAGAAGCTACTACTAATACTAGCTCACAGTAACAAAGGAGGAGTGTCCATGTTCTTTTTTGTAGCCAAGCAAGATGAAATAATTGTTGCTGTGGTTTCTTGCAACTCAACAAAATCTTCTACTTTGCACTTCAGAGTGTACTAGCAGATGTGTTAGCAGTGTGCGTCTGATAAAAAAAAAATGCCTTCTTGTCATGTTCCTTGATGCATCAGACAGAACATTTAGTTACATATTTAGGGTGTCTTGGGTGTTTTGTAAAATAATCCTTTATCAGCCTGATATAAATGCAGTTGAGGAAAACATACAAAATACATTAATCCACACGTAGAAGGTACCTCTGAGCCAAAGATATGAGGTGCTGAAATTAAAATTTTTTCAGTACAAACAAATACGTAGGAAACCACAAACACTAAATAAATACAATTAACGCAATTCACAATACACGTGTTTTCGTCTCTCCATCAGATGACCAGTGTGACAAATTGAAAAATATATACCTCCATTCATTAATTAGACCAATAGGAATAAAACATAACTCTTAAAATACCCAATGAAATTAATTCAATGTCTAGCTAGTCATCATTTTTCGGCTGTTCCCGTTAGGGGTCGCCACAGCGGATCATCGGTTTCCATTTCTTCCTGTCCTCTGCATCTTGCTCTGTCACACCAACCACCTGCATGTCCTCTGTCACCACATCCATAAACCTCATCTTAGGCCTTCCTCTTTTCCTGTTACCCGGTAGCTTCATCCTTAGCATCTTTTTCCCCAATGTACTCAGCATCCCTCCTCAGCACATGTCCAAACCAATGTAATCTTGCCTCTCTGGCTTTGTCTCCAAACCTTCCAACCTGGGCTGACCCTCTAATATACTTATTCCTAATCCTGTCCACCCTCGTCACACCCAGTGCAAATCTTAACATCTTTAACTCTGCCACATCCAGCTCAAACTCCTGCGTTTTTGTCAATGCCACTGTCTACAACCAATATAACATAGCTGGTCTCACTACCCTCTTGTAGACCTTCCCTTTTACTCTTACTGGTACTAGTCTGTCACAAATCACTCCTGGACACTCTTCTCCACCCACTCCATCCTGCCTGTGGGCTCTTCACCTCTCTTCCACACTCACCATTACTCTGAACTGTTGGTCCCAAGTACTTAAACTCCTCCACCTTCCCCACCTCTACTCCCTGCATCCTCACCATTCCTCTATCCTCCCTCTCAGTCACACACATATATTCTGTCTTAGTCTTGCTGACCTTCATTCTTCTTCTCTCTAGGGCATATCTCCACTTCTCCAGGGTCTCCTCCACCTGTTCCCTACTCTCACTGATCACAATGTCATCTGCAAACATCATAGTCCACGAGGACTCCTGTCTGATCTCGTCTGTCAACCTGTCCATCACCATTGCAAATAAGGGCACAGAGCTGATCCTTGATGCAACCCCACCTACAACTTAAAAACGTATCCGTCACTCCCAGCGCAGACCTCACCGCTGTCACACTACCCTCGTACATATCCTGTACCACTCATACATACTTCTCTGACACTCCTGACTTCCTCATACAATACCACAACTCCTCTCTAGGCACCCTGTCATATGCTTTCTCTAAGTCTACAAAAACACAATGCAACTCCTTCTGACCTTCTCTGTACTTCTCCATCAACACTCTGAGAAAATATTGCATCTGTAGTGCTCTTTCCTGGCATTAAAGCATATTGCTGATCACCAAGCATCACGCCCCTTCTTAACCTAGCTTCTACTACTCTTTCCCATAACTTCATGCTGTGACTGATTAATTTAATCCCTCTGTAGTTACTACAGCTCTGCACATCACCTTTATTCTTAAAAATTGGTACCAAAACACTTTCTCCATTCCTCAGGCATCCTCTCACTTTCCAAGATTTCTTTAAACAATCTGGTCAAAACCTCCACTGTCATTTCACCTAAACACCTCCATGCTTCCACAGGTATGTCATATGGGCCAACAGCCCCTCTTCATAGCTATCCTTACTTCCTCCTTGCTAATCCATTGTACTTCATGATTCACTATCCCCACATCATTCAACCTTCTCTCCCTCTCATTCTCTTCATTCATCAACCCCTCAAAGTACTCTTTCCATCTCCTCAACACACTCTCCTCACTTGAGTACGTTTCCCTCATTATCTTATCACCTTACGTGCTGCACATCTTTACTAGCTCGGTCTCTCTGTCTAGCCAATCGGTACAGGTCCTTTTCTCCCTCCTTAGTGTCCCCCCCTCCTTAGTGTACAACCTTTCATGCAACACTTCATATGCCTTATCCTTAGCCTTCGCCACCTATTTCTTTGCCATGCACCTCATCTCCTTATACGCCTGTCTACTTTCATCTCTCTCTAACAATCCCACTTCTTTGCCAACATCTCCTGTACTTCCTCATCCCACCACCATGTCTCCTTGTGGTCCATCCACTGTCCAGATGTCATACCAAGCACCTTTCTAGCAGTCTTCCTTACTAGCTCTGCTGTAGTTACCCAGCTATTTGGTAACTCTTCACTGCCACCCAGTGCCTGTCTTAACTCATCCCTGAACTCCACCTCACAATTACCCTTTTTCAGTTTCCACCATTTGATCCTTTCTACTGTCCTCACACTCCTCCTCTTCTTGATCACAGTCATCCTACAAACCACCATCCTATGCTGCCTAACTACACTTTCCCATACATTCAGTCTTACCGACATAGAAGGATCTACACTCTAAGCACACAGCTAAATACACTATACCTTTGGCTTCACAGTTATAATAACATATACTATTGACCCATCTATTCCTACTCTCAATATAAACTTTATCAGGGTTCGTAATGTTCCCACATTGGGAACAATGCCCACACTTATATGTCCCTAATCTCTTTCTATTTACAATATTGTTGCCACTATTTCCAAAAATATTCTTGAGACTGAGAGTTTTTATAAACCACCTTCAATGGATCAGTAGGTAATTTATCCAAATCTGAAAGTAAGGCAAACCTACCCCATTCCCTATTAAAGATTTTTTTAGTAATTTCATTAAGGGCATTATATTCTAATATTATAGCTTCCCTAAAATTAGATTTTTCTTTCTGTGATTCTCCACCATAGAAGTGTTCTTTAGATCCTTGTATCTGTTTAAATTTAATCTACCCAGTGTTACCTCAACCTTAATGTTGTTTATAAATTCCACAGGATAACCTCTTTCCAAAAACATTTTTTCTAGTAAACTCACACTTTTTGGTAGTCAGTATCCAAACTTGCCATCTGGCTACCTAGAACAAACTGACCCTTAACTATATTCTTTTTACGGTGTGGGGGGGTGAGCACTCTTATAATGAAGGAAAGAATTACAAAAAGTAAAAGTAAAGCTTAGAGTGTAAATCCTTCTATGTCGGTAAGACTGAACGTATGTTAAGGAGAAGGATCTACGAGCATAAACATGACACAACTAAAAAACTAATGCTTTATACAAACACACAAAGTTTTGTTTGAAAGCAGAATTTTCTTTTTTGTGTGTGCTGGAACAGGTAAAGAATGAAATAAGGGGAGGCCTATGGGAGGAGAAAATTGAATTTAGAGAATTGTGGTGGCAAATTACCCTGGAAGCAGGAATCCCCCTGGGCTAAATAATTATGTTTCTATTCTACCTTTATTAAAACTAAGATCTGCCAAGCTCCAAGTGGCTTGAGGCGTAATATTACTTTCCGCCAGCAGATGGTACTATTTTATTACAACATTTTATGTTAAGATACATTTTTTAAAGTGGATGAAAATATGTTTTAATAGGTTTTAAATTATTTATTAATTCATGAGATGTAATGCATTATAATATATTTATTAACACCGATTTATTAATTTGGGAAAACGTGCAATATTTCTAAAGTTTTTTCAAGATTTTTTTAATAGGGTATTAGCTAGACATTGAATTAATTTCATTGGGTATTTTAAGTTATGTTTTATTCCTACTGGTCTGTAATTAATTAATTGAGGTATATATTTTTCAATTTAGGTCACACTGGTCATCTGATGAAGTCTTACAGTGGAGAGACGAAAACGCGTGTACTGTGAATTGCGTTAATATTTATTTAATGTTTGTGGTTTCCTATGTATTTGTGTGTATTGAATAAACTGTCTGTCTCAATTCAGCACCTCGTATCATCTCTGGCTCAGAGGTACCTTCTACATGTGGCTTATAGTTTTTCTTTTGGGTGCCTATCCTCTTTATTTGGTCGTTTTTTTTTTTTTGAAGATGAGATGGAGAATCAAAACCTGCCCGATGGTAAGGGGCAGGACGAGGTGGGCAAAATGCGTAAGCTTATTGGCCAGTTATCCGAGTTAATTGACCTGCTGATGCCACTTAGTCAGTCATTGGTGATGTGTGTTAACATTCAAAATAAATTCCCACAAGGAAATGAAAGAGGTAAGCAGCCGAGACTGCTTGAAAATAATGAAGGAGGAGAATTTTTGGGCATATGTAGGGGATCCAGTGATCGAGAGGATGGAAGCGAATTAGAAGTTATGTACTTACCATAATGTTCCATCTGAGTAGGTGGATTCATTTGTCTGCAACCTGTGGGTTATGGATCCGATATCGGATCCGAACTGGCATGATTATCCAGCTATGGATCCGAGCTCCTAGCTCCTCCCCTCACCCATAATGCCCTGCTCTCCCTACATGACCTCAGATCAAGTTTGCCCTGAATAAAAATACCCTGGAAAGGGTAACACGTAATATGCAGGAAACTGACAAGGCCAGGGGGATAGGAAGGCAGGATGGTTGCAGACAAATGAATCCACCTACTCAGATGGAACGTTATGGCAAGTACATAACTTCTAAATCTGAAGTAGGAGATTAATTTGTCTGCAACCTGTGGGACAGAGTCCCCAGCTACCTGAATCTTGGGCGGCCGTCATGGAAGGATATTCCTTAGCACCGCGGAGCCAAAGGATGCTCTACCTCTAGATGTGATATCCAGCTTGTAATGAGAAATAAAGGTATGAGATGAAGCCCAAGTGGCTGCTGAACAAATGTCATCCAGAGGAATCCTAGCCTTAAAGGCCGCTGAAGTAGAAACTGACCGGGTTGAATGGGCGTGGACTCCCTCCGGTGTGGGCCTCCCAGAAGCCTGATAAGCTAAAAGGATACATTGCGAAATCCAACGTGACAAGGAGACTTTGCCAAATTCCTGGGTAAGCCAATTTCCAAAGGAAATGAACAACTGGTCGGATTGCCTATGACCAGCTGTCCTGTTAAGATAACAACGAAGCTGCCTGTGAACATCCAAGGAATGCAGCTTGTATTCACCCTTGTTTTGATATTTAGGAAAGAAAACAGGGAGGTTAATGGACTGATTAATGTTTGTTTCTGAAGCTACCTTAGGAAGAAAGGAAGGATTGGTCCTGAGATATACGCGGTCTGGATGGAAGACCAAGTAAGGAGGCTTCATGGATAAGGCTTGAAGTTCCGAAACTCTTTTGGCCGAGGTAATGGCTACTAAAAAGGCAGTCTTGAGGGGATAAAAATTTAAGATCTACTGTGGCCGCAGGTTTGAAGGGGGGAGCGGTCAAGGCCTGGAGAGCCAAAGAAAGATCCCATGGAGGAATCGCTTGCTTGATAGGGGGTCGAAGGAGAAAGGTGCCTTTTAGGAAGATTTTACACAATTTGGCAGACATAAGAGGTCCAGAGTCATGACCAACATGATAATGAGAAATGGCCGCGAGCTGCACTTTGACCGTGGAACTACTGGCACCATCATTAAAAAGAGTAGTTAGGGAGTCTAGCACCAGAGGAAGGGGAACGGTAAAGGGATCTAGACCTTGCCGCTCCGCCCAAATGGAGAATCGTTTCCATTTACTGCGGTAAACTTTCCTGGTAGATGGTTTATGAGCCGCTACCAGGATGGCCTTAACGGGGGATGAGATACCAGGAGTCCTAATTAGGAGTGGAACTGGAGCAGCCAAGCAGTCAGCTTCAGGTTGTCCAGATTTGGAGTTGGTAGGTTCGATGGGTGCAATATCAGATCCGGAATGGGATCTAGAATCCAAGGTGGATTCACTGAGTGAGACCTTAGGTAAGGGAACCAGATCTGTCGAGGCCAGAAAGGGGCAATGAGGATCATTCTGCACCCCAACCGAGAGGCTTTCTGAAGAACTTGGAGCATCAGAGGCAAAGGGGGGGTAAGCATAAAGAAGACCGGGAGGCCAAGCATGCACCAGAGCGTCTCTTGGGGAATCCCCTGGAGGAGGGATTAGAGTGAAAAAACTGTCGCACGGTGTTTGAGGGAGACTCAAAAAGATCGCAACAAGGAGCTCCCCACCATGCGAAGATACGCTTCGCTACTTGAGCATTGAGAGACCACTCGTACGGGGAGAGAATGGTGCGACTGAGCTTGTCCGCAAGGATGTTGGACCGACCCGGAATATGCGTTGCGATGAGAAAGCGGTTGGTGGAGATCGCCCATTCCCACACTCTCATGGCTTCTCGACATAAGGGATAAGACCTGGTTCCCCCCTGTTTGTTGATGTACCAGACTACCGACATGTTATCTGACTGAATCGCAATTGTTCCCAGGGGAAGAAAGGCCTGAAGTGCTCGCAACGTCAAAAGCACTGCTCTCATCTCCAGAACATAGATATGCAGGGAGGTCTCAGAGTTGCTCCACGTGCCTTGGACAGTCCTGCCTGCAAAATGCCCCCCCCCCACCCGAGGCGGGAGGCGTCCGTGGTCACCGTGGCGAGAGGGGGAGAAGCACAAAAGGGGCGGCCTCCGTGGAGATCCTGTGAGTGGAGCCACCACAAGAGGGACCGCTTGCAAGCCTTGCTGATCGCGATGGGATGATGCAAAGGTAGAGCAAGGTAAGACCAATGAACTTGAAGTGTCCACTGAAGGACCCGCATGTTGAATCTGGCGAGTGAAAGAAGAGATATTGCTGCCGCCATGGACCCTAGAGCCCTCCGGACCAATTCCGCCGGAACAGAGCTGGAGTGGAGGATGGCCCGCACCTGGAGTCGCAGATTCTGAACTCTGTCGGCTGTGAGGAAGGCTCTTAACTCCCTCGTGTCTAACCTGGCACCTATAAAATCTAACAACTGAGAAGGGGCCAGGTTGGATTTTTCTACATTTATCGTGATGCCCAGGCGGGGAGCTAGATGAAGAAAGGAGTCTCGCGCCAATGATAGTAGATGCCTTGTTGGGGCGGTAAGAAGCCAGTCGTCCAGGTGCAAGGTGACCTGAAGCCTCAGGTGGGCCACAACCACTGCTAATACTTTGGTGAACACCCTGGGGGCTGTGGTGAGACCAAAGGGAAGGACCCTGAACTGGTAGTGACTGGCTCCCAGCCGGAAGCGAAGAAACCTCCTGGAGCGTCTGTCCATTAGTATGTGGTAGTACGCATCCTTGAGGTCTATAGAGCACATCCAGTGATTCTCTCCCAGAAGGGGGAGGATGGATTGCAAGGTGACCATCCGGAACTTCTCTTTGGGAACTGCCAGGTTTAACAGGGACAGGTCTAAAATAAGTCTTAAGTCCCCCGTCTTTTTTGGCACTAAAAAGAACATTGAGTAGAACCGTGATCCAATCTGGTCTGGGGGGACGGGCTGGATGGCTCTTTTCCCCAGCAAATGGCCAATTTCTGCCGAAGCGGCCTCCCACTGACCTGGTGGAACGTCGGGGAGGGATTTTAATTTTGGAATGTGATGAAAGGGGATCTTGTATCCTCTGGATATAATGCGGAGGACCCAGCGGTCTGATGTTATGGACTCCCATGCCGCTAGGTGCTCCGGAGCGTCCCCGACTGCCTCCAGAGTGGAGCAGTCGGGCAACCCCTCAGGGCTGCTGCGTGGGCTGTTCAGAGAAAGGTTCTCTGGACCCGAAATTCCTGGGAGCCCCTCTGCCCCTGGGGCGGCGTCCTCCCTGTCCTCCTCTGCCACGGAAGGACTGGTTGTCCGGAGCGGGTTGGGATTGCTGCGACTTCCGGAACCACATCTTCTTCTGGCCCTTTTGGTTCCTAGAGTAGGACCTCTGGAGCACAGAGAAGCGGATTCCGACGGCAGACAGCGTCTTCCTGTCCTTTTCGCTCTGGGTCAAGGTGTCGCGAACCGTTTTGCCAAAAAGGGCAGAATCAAAGGGGGCGTTCGCGAAGGACGCCTTGAAGGGCTCCGTGAAATTGCAATGACGGAGCCAGGCCTGGCATCTAGTGACTAGGCCTACTCCTGCAGCTCTAGCTGCTCCCTCAGTAGCATGGGACAGCAACCGCATAGAGGTATTTGTCACGGATCGAAGAGTGGCCATATGGGTGGAGTGCAAAAGCTCGTCCTCCTCCGACATGGACTTTGGGGGGGGATGCAGCGCATTCTTTAATAAGATTGTGCTGCATCCTGGTAACATGTGCCAAGCAGTTGAGCGCCCTCACTGAGAAGGTCGCAGAACTAAACATTCGCTTCCCCAAGCGGTCCATCATCCGAGACTCCTTGCTCGGAGGATGGACTGAAGGACTCTCCTGTGCGAGTTCCTTCTTGGTGGCTGCTGCCGTCAACATGGCATCTACCGGAGGCCCCTTACTCCAATGGGCACGGACTGCAGGGGGGCTAAGGATTCTGTCTGGCCTTTTGGGGATTGGCTCCACGATGTCCGGTTCCTTCCATGCCCTGGTGGTAATAAGATCCACCAGGGGGTCGGCAGGAGGGGACACCCAAGAGATAGAAGGGCCCGCTTCGAATGCCTCCAAGAACACTGACTCGTCCGAGGAAGACTTGGGGGCAGACCACCCCCCCCGTTATGCGAAGCATTTCCATGATGTCTCCAAAGGAGACATCTTCGGGGGGTGATCTTGGGGAGCCTTCCCCTTCCTCCAAATCCGTGTCTTCAGTTAAAGACTCGGGGGAGTCTATGTGCCTCCTTTTACACGTATGCTTGCGAGGGGCTTCCTCGGGGGGGGGCTGTCCGAGGAGCCCTCTCAAGCAGTGTCTTGTTCCAAAGGAACAGCTTGGGGCACTGAAGCGGGCTGTCCCAGTGGCCGGATGGTGGAAGCCTGGCCCAGTGCAGATGAAGCGCGGGACGGAGCCAAAGCAAGTGCCGGGGGTCCGGAAGCCCTCAACAGAGCCCTCTCCACTACATCAATAGCCGAGGGGGAGCCAGCCCCGACCAAAGGATCCGAAAGTCGGATCCGAAGAGTGGATCGGAGCCGGCCCCGAGACACTCGGATCCGAGGGACCAGTGCGCTCCGACACAGACGGCGCCGAAGGCACACTGAGTCCCCCGGATCCGAAGCTCGGAGCCAGGCTCCGAGAGGTCGGATCCGAAACACTCGAGGGCAGGGTCGGATCCGAAGTACCTAGTACTATCGGCTCCGACCCACCCCCGGCTCCGAACGCTCCAAACCTGGGTAGCGGGTCAGAGAAGGAGCTATAGGCTTGAAAAAGGGGGTCGAGCTCCCCCCCATAGGGAGGGGGGGAGGCAGGAGCACTCCCATCTGCATCTGGGCCTGGATGAACCTTCGCATCATCCGGTCCAGATCGGTGTCAGAAAGGCATGTGGATCTCGAAGAGGCTACCGAGGTAGGCCTTGAATGCATCGATAGCCTCGACTGAGATCGGGTCTCCTCCTCCTCAGGCCCCGGTGAAAAGCAGACCGGAGCCGAGGGGGGGGGGGAGCCAGCAGCCAAGGAGGCCGGAGGAGAAGCCCGCTTAGCTGGTGGGGCCGAAACGGAGGTCTCTGCCCGCCGCTTGTGGTGCTTCCCTCTCCAGTCCTTTTTTCTTGCCTCTCTCTCCTCCAACCTAGCAGCGGGAGGTTGAGTCCCAGGTGGAGGAGGGGGAGCAGGCGAGGAGGGAACCGTGGCCACGGTACCCACCACAGGAGCGGGAGCCGAAGCCGAGTCCGGGGGTAGAAGTCCCGCCAGGACCAGCTTCGACCTCCGCTCCTTCAATGCCCTGGGGTTGAACCCTGCACAAATGGAACATCCAGAAGTGAGGTGTTCAACCCCAAGGCATCGAACATACCGAGTGTGGCCATCAGCAGGGGAAAGCTTATGGCCACATTCGGAGCACTTGGAAAATATTGCCTTAGGGGCTTCAGACATAATAAAGTCCTTTTTTTTTTTTTTTTTTTTAACCAAAAAAAACAAGACAGAAAGTAGTGCTACACAAGCACACAAACAAGGCCCCAAACAATACACACACACAGAAACTCCGACCAGCGAGGGGAGGGGATAAACTTAAAGTTTAAAAATTTAAAATTTTAAACTGAAACTATCAAAAGATAAAAGGGAACCTAACACAATCACTCAACTCTGCCAACAATTTAAGAAAATAAAGCTTTTTTATATGTTTAAACAACACTTAGCTGAAGAGCTCAAGATCCAAGACCTGGTCACCAGCGCGGAAAACTAGATCTGAGGTCATGTAGGGAGAGCAGGGCATTATGGGTGAGGGGAGGAGCTAGGAGCTCGGATCCATAGCTGGATAATCATGCCGGTTCGGATCTGATATCGGTTCCATAACCCACAGGTTGCAGACAAATGAATCTCCTACTTCAGATCTGACTTTTAATCCAGATTTAACCCCTGCCTGTTTGAAAGATAACCAAGTCGTATATGCTTCCACAAGTGTAGGAATGGCACTAAACACCAGCACAAAAAGCGCCTGTCCCCACAACGGCATCAGCAGGTACAAACCTTAAAATAGTTTGAAGGAGACTAGAGACTGGTTACGTACTAAATACACTTTCAAAGTGAATGACTATGTTAATAAGCAACCAGCAGTTTCAGACTCGTATAATACAAAATTAAACAACCTTTCGAAATTGATGTCAAAGTACAGAGCCTTGGATATTGAAAATGATTACGTAAAGGAATGTATTGGTGGAGGGATAGTCCCTAAGGGGCATCGTGTTTGTAAAATATCCAAATAACGTACAAACAGATTCTGTATTTCATAAGGAGTTACTGGATGTATTTAATAATTGTGGTTTAGAAATTATGAAGTTAACAATAAAAGAAAATATTAGGATTCAGGAGGTTTTACAGAAGGAAACTAATGAACTTGATCAGTGTATAAAAGATGACCTCATTTTTACAATTATGGAGAAATATTTTAATCTAAGATGTGACATTGACCAAAAATGTGGTGAAATGGTACACAGAAAATTGAAAGATTAGAGCGTTATTGTAAGGAGTATAAGAACAATGTAAGTTACCCTAAACCCTGTTTTTACAGGCAGAAAAAGAATATTAGTGGTGTTATGCAGGTTAATAATGCCTCCAATAATGAACAAAATTTAGTTAATAATGATATCCATGCAGGGGATTTTGACAATGAACATGATTACCCCCCATTACACAGATCAGAAAGGTTAATAAACAAAACCAGGGTACCAGCAATCACATTTTTATTGAAGGGGTGGAGGGGGAGATATTAAATAATACCCACCTTACCCAATTAGAGCCCAATGGTATTTTAGTGGATGGTTCCAAGCATGTTTTAAATGAATTTTGTATTTACAATTTTAGCAATGTTGTATTAGATAAAGAACATTTTAATTTATTGTCTAAAGGCTTGAAGTGCATCCCATATAGGAAGGGAGACCTTACTAAGTCACTGTTGGACATTAAATTATTCATTAGGAAAATTAATTTAGGATTATTATTTCCCCCTAATACTTTAGAGACTGATCAAGGTTTAAGAACCACCACCACCTTTAACCCCCCTTTACACCGTCAGTTAAAGAACCTGGAGAAAATAATTGGGAAGGAACAAGTTAAGGTTAAATACAAACCTAACTTAAGTAGTAAGGAAAATAATATATTTAATTAAAAATTAATCCTAATGTCCGGGTGATAAAACCAGACAAAGGAGGAGGGGTGGTAATTATGGACAATATATTTTATGAAGGCAAGATGAATCAAATATTAAGGGATGAATCAAAATATTCTAGTGTCTTGAAAAAAGGTTAATATAACCTATAAAAGGATAGATGATGCCTTAGATATGGTTTATGAAGGGCTTATAGATGAAAAAACCTTTTTATGTGGACAAACCGAGAGTACCTAAAATTTTTGGAATTCCAAAGACCCATAAGAATGAGAATGGCCCACCTTTGAGGCGGATAGTCTCAGCTGATGGTTCTAAGACACTACCCCTTGCTAAATATGGGGACAACAAACAAATATTTATGGGTTAAAAGGAAAGCTATTCTAAAAGATTATTGGGATCTTGAGGGAAATAAATGAATTATACCAGGAAGACCTTTTATTATATAGATATTGTTGATTTATTTTCTAGTATCCCTTATTCTGAAGGGATGGAAATGTTTGAGGAAATTATTTTTGGAGATCATGAATTAAGTCATAATGACATTATTATGTGTGGGTTTAATGGACATGATTTTAAAGTACAACTATATATTTAAGAGTGAGTTTTACCAACAAACCCAGGGTGCAGCAATGGGGGCAGCATGTGCCCCCCCACTTATGCTAACCTTGTGTTAGCAAAATGGGAAGAAAAATATACACTAAACTCTGGGTTTGCAATACATTGGGGCCTCTATAGGAGGTTCTTGGACGATATTTTGTTTTGGACAGGAAGTAAGGAGAAGTTCGAAGAATTTATGACTTGTATGAAAAACACTACTAACTTCCTGGAATTTACCTACACCCTTTCTAGTGAACGTCTGCAGTACTTGGATGTTGAGGTATACAAGGTTAATACATTTGAAGCCAAGATATTCAGGAAACCTACTTTTTGTAATTCTTTCCTTCATTATAAAAGAGTGCTCATCCCCCACACTGTAAAACGAATACAGTTAAGGGTCAATTTGTTCGAGGTAGCCGAATGACAAGTTTGGATACCAACTACCAAAAAGAGTGCGAGTTACTAGAAAAAATGTTTTTGGAAAGAGGTTATCCTTTGGAATTTATAAACAAAATTAAGGTTGAGGTAACAGTGGGTAGACAGACTATATTTAAACTGATACAAGGATCTAAAGAACACTTCTATGGCGGAGAATCACAGAAAGAAAAATCTAATTTTAGGGAAGCTATAATATTAGAATATAATGCCCTTAATGAAATTACTAAAAAAAATCTTTAATAGTTAATAGGGAATGGGATAGGTTTGCCTTACTTTCAGATTTGGATAAATTACCTACTGACCCATTGAAGGTGGTTTATAAAAACTCTCAAAGTCTCAAAAATATTTTTGAAAATAGTGGCAACAATATTGTAAATAATAGAAAGAGATTAGGGACATAAGTGTGGGCATTGTTCCCAATGTGGGAACATTATGAGCACTGATAAAGTGTATATTGAGAGTAGGAAGAGATGGGTCAATAGTATAGGTTATTATAACTCTGAAGGCAAAGGTATAGTGTATTTAGCTGTGTGCTTAGAGTGTAGATCCTTTAAGACTGAATGTATGTTAAGGAGAAGGATCTACAAGCATAAATATGACGCAACTAAAAAAGAAACTAATGCTTTATAAAAGCACACAAAGTTTTGTTTGAAAGCAGAATTTTCTTTTTTTGTGCTGGAACAGATAAAGAATGAAATAAGGGGAGGCCTATGGGAGGAGAAAATTGAATTTAGAGAATTGTGGTGGCAAGTTACCCTGGAAGCAGGAAACCCCCCTGGGCTAAATTATTATGTTTCTATTCTATCTTTATTAAAACTAAGATCTGCCCTAATCTGCCACAAGCTCCAAGTGTTTTGAGGCGTAATATTACTTTCAGCCAGTAGATGGTACTATTTTATTACATTTTATGTTAAGATGCATTTTTTTTAAAGTGGGGGAAATATATTTTAATAGGTTTTAAATTATTTATTCATGAGATGTAATGCATTATAATATATTTATTAACACTGATTTATTAATTTGGGAAAATGTGCAATATTTCTAAACAAGTTTTTTTAAGAAGCATTTTTTTAAAAAGGTATTAGCTTGACAATGAATTAATTTCATTGGGTATTTTAAGAGTTATGTTTTATTCCTATTGGTCTGTAATTAATTAATGAGGTATATATTTTTCAATTTAGGTCACACTGGTCATCTGATTAAGTCTTACAGTGGAGAGACAAAAATGCATGTATTGTGAATTGCGTTAATGATATTTTAGTGTTTGTGGTTTCCTATGTATTTGTGTGTACTGAATAAACTGTCAATTCAGCACCTCGTATTATCTTTGGCTCAGAGGTACCTTCTACGTGTGGATTATAGTTTTTCTTTTCGGTGCCTATCCTCTCTACTTGGTTTTATTTACACAAAATACATTAACAGACAGACATATTACATCTCACATAAAAACAATATTCTCTTTCGTATTCTAAATCTCTCAGGGGCTATAGGGACGTTTTGTTCTCTCTTCAACATCACAGCAATGACAGCATTTTTCATTTATGAACCTAAATCACACAAGTGCTCAGATCACCGTGACAGCCACCTATGCCCCTCAGGTGACATATGCATGGTCCTCCACATCCACTATTAAGGCCATCATCACTAGCTTGGGCAGCCATTCCTACACACACCCTCTCCCACACTGCATGTCAAGCTTTTGTTCTCCAGTGGGCCTCTGTTACTGGACGTATGCCAAGCGAGCAGCACCCCCCTCCCCCAAGCATGGGTACTTCCAATCCTTCCTGGCTATGCCATCAAGCTCCAAAGCTGTTAGCTAAACTGTGGTCACCTAGACTGTAGTGAAAGTTTTATCCCTCCACACCACTGGTGCCAGCTCTGGTTAATTTCTGCCTGTCTGCTACCATTTTTTTAATCAATAACGTATTCTCACACTGCTGCCCGATCCAGTTAAGTATTGTTGTCAATAGTGCCCCACTACTGAGCTGCCTAGATTTGAACTATGAATTTTATACCAATAGACTTTTTCCTCTTCTACTATGAACATCTTCACATCATCACTTCTACAAATATGTGCTGCTATAACACTTTCCTTGGATGCAAGTCATAATTAAAATATATTTCACTTTAATATGCTTAGTAACTTAGTTAATAAATGGGTATATGGAGAACATATAAAGACATCAAACTAATGCAATGAATAACCTCACCAAAATGAATTGCTATGCTCAACAAAGCAAAGTTTAAGGTACAAAGGTGGCACCCTGATGCACATTTCAAAATGTGAATTCCAGGGAATCAGAGTCCATTCTTCTGCCATATTAAGCAATGGGCAAATTAGTCCCATTCTGTTCAGAAAGTCTCCAGAACTGTAAATAGAGAAACACAGAAAAAAGGAGAACTCTAACTGCCCAAACACGTAAAATGCAAAAGAAGGAAAGACACCTGAATGAGATCCGGGATCAAGAATTTCAAAATTGAAAAGTGAGAAGAGATCTGATACTGAGGGGAGAAATCATTTCAAAGACTGGATGGCCATTTCAAACTAACATTCTCGCTCACTAGATGGACATGTGCAACCGAGGGTTGAAATTTGAGAGAGATATTTAAAGGGAGATTAGATGATGGAACGTAGACAAAAGTTGATGAAACAAGTCAGCCAAGATGGAGTCCACAGGCTTTTTAATTCGCAACAACATCTTTAGTGAAGGTGATTGTGTTGTTTCTTCTACATTAAGGCTTCATCTTCTACATTAAGACTTCATTTAAGTAAATAAACTTAGAGACCGGTACAAACCATCGTTCTCCCTTAACACACTGAAGATAACACTACACTAGTAACCAGTATGGCCTGTCTGTACACCAATTTCACCTAACATGGGAGTAAAACGTGGTAGGCAGGTCCTAGCTGTCCATCAATCTTGACCATCAAAGGATTTTTCAGTACGTACCTATTAACCATTCAGCCTTTCTGAGGCTATCTGTAATGGACAATAGCTTATGAAGTTATTTTTCTTCTCTACTTAAGGGTTCAGCAGATACTTGCATCAAACACTGCGTCTCCCCTCAACTGTCCAGTATCACACCACAGATGACTACTAAAGGCAATATTCCAACTCTTCCATCACAGTGTTGCAGGAAGGGGAAATATGATAGACCCACTGAGTCGCTACAATTTAACATGCTCAGAGTGCACAAGAGTCAAACAAGATATCAGTAACCATAAGCTGAGTAGTTTGCACTTAGCTCCCAATTCTAAGGATAACTATCTTCCACGTTCAGTCATTTGGTAGTAATATCATGACTAGCCGTACAAATACTACTTTAGTCATAATATTGCCTAGAGAAAAAGTGCTGAAATTGCTTGGCATTACAACAGGATGCCAGAGAAGAGTGAAATTCATTCTGTGGTCAGTTTTGTATTTTTATTGAAAAAACTGGGTCAAGTAGAACACAGAAGCCACTGAACTGCCATTAGCATCTGCTAGAAAGAAAAAGGAAATACCAGAGGCACTTGACGGCATCAGCACTCCATGCAAGTGTGTGCGAACAGCTGATACATGTGTGGACAGACAGGTAAAAGGGGTGATTCACCTGCAGTTTTAAAAAGATATAACCTTCTAAAGAACACCACTTTGATAATATAGGTGCACATCTGATGTGCAATAAAGTTAATTGCACCACTAAGAAGAAAACAGTTTTGCAGTTTCCTGTTTTGTATCTTTGCATTTTGTATCTTTGCATAAGATCTTTAACTCAAAGTGTGACATTCCTGACTGAGAGCAAGCTGAGTTCTGAGACAGAGTTGTGTAAATAAACTTGCCATAACAGTACATCTTCACTGTAAAAGTAGCTTTCGCTATATGGGTTATATCCTGTCAAGAATATATATTAGCCAGCCAGCTTCCTAAGCTTCAGGACATCTTCCACATGTCCACATCTCTCAGTCAGCTCAAGCTGCGCTGAGCAAAAAAAAAAGACAGGTTTGGGCACCAAGCCCTTCAGAGCTTTCATGCCAGAGAGGAGGCGGCTCACCCTGAAAGTTCAATGCTAGGGACAAAAAATATGTACTCACACCCTGGGATAAAAAAAACACACCAAAAGAACAAGTGGGAGGGAGAGAGGGAGGAGTCACTGCACCAGTGATAATGCGCTGTTATGGTATGTTTAGTTACACAACTCTACCATATTCATAGGTTACTACTACATTAGCTCCCCTTATAGGCCATATTAAGCCTGGCCCCATTTCTCTTTTTGAGCTTAAAATAACTCGTACATTTGGTTAGAGACTGGCCCTTCCCATACTATGGCTGATAATTACATTACCCCATTGAGAAAAGGAGAAAAACTGGGATCATACCATGCCTAATTTGAGGGGACCCATGCATGCAATAAAGCATTTAGGAGCTGCATTTGTCTATTAGTAGTACAGCGGGCAGTCCTTGGGTAATTTTCTAGTTTTCCATCCATAGATCTAAGTTGTGCTTGAAAATGGACAGGGATGAACTTTGTTTTTATGTGGATGGAATCCGTTCCACAGCAGCGGTATCCTCTGAGAAACATACCTGTCCCTCCACAAATGTTCTGTTGATGCTGCAAACAGGTTTAGATTCCTAGATAAGAGTATTTCTGATTACGTTCGACTTACTGATGTGCAGTACATCCATCATTATGGAGTTGGAGGATGTATGTTAGACAGGTCACCTCTTGGCAGTCTGCAAGATATAGAGTATAGTGACAGGGCTTGGAGTCTGCCCATTTGGGACACGTTTAGGTCTTGTATCCTGTAGGCATTCCATTTGTTACATACGTCTAGAAAGATACCCACCAAAAGGGGGCATTATATTCAATGACTGGCCTACTGAGTGCCGAATAAAAGGGGTAATTGACATCTCTACATCTAGACACAATCATTTGTTTCCAAGTTGTGCAATATATAGGAGGACTTTCTTACAACACAGATATGTTGGTCTAAAGTTAGGTCATTGTCCACATAAGTTCCCAAATCTCAAGCTGGGTTAACTCTTAGGGGTGTATTGCCAATGCAGTAGTTCCTTGAGTAGAGGACTTCCCAAAGGCACAATAATGCAGTTTTTGACATTTCATTTCAGACCATGATTCTGACACCATTATTTGAGACAAACCTTCTGGCAGGACAACAAAGTCATTTAGAGAATTCAAAGACTACTCCTAGCTTGCAGTCATTTGCAAACTTATTCAACTACAGCCCTTTGGTATAAGCTTTTATTTCAGAAAAATAAATGCCAAACAGGAGAGGTCCCAACAAAGAACCCTTGTGGAATCCATTGGTGACTGGCGCCTCTGAGAGGGTAAGTTCCTCTATTTTGATTATTTGCATCCTATCTGAGAGCCAGATGGCAAGCCAGCTGGAGCCATAGTGGTTTATTTCTAGTTTATTTAGCTTTTCTACTATGCTTGATTGGGGTCACAGGTCAAGGTATGTGGTGTACAGTTTTGCCTTCATCTATTGCTTTGGTGACCTTTTCAAAAAAAATCAACAGGTTGAGTAAGCATGAGCTGACCTTGATAAATCCAAAGTGACATGGGTCCATTGTTTTTGAGGTTCCACAAGTCCTGATCGATTAATTCCATGATGTCTTTCCATGGCTTTGCATACGAGATTGGTCAGACTTGCGCGTCTGTAACTGCCTGGGTCTGTGGAAGGTCTCTGTTTATGCAGGGGAATAACTGTAGCTGTTCTTCATTCACTTGGTACAAAACCTGTATGAAGGCTGGGACTGAACAGCATTAGGGGTATGGTGCTTCATGCTATTTAAGATGCATCCAGGGTTATTGTCAGGAGCCATCAGTGCAATATTTTGAGCTTTTGGTAGCATTTTTAGGACTTGGTCTTGTGTGATAGCTGGAGGTGAGCCAATTTCAGGTATAACTTGAGGGACAGACAGGAGGGAGAGAGGCAAGAGCTAAATTTATCAGCCTGTAGGTGGTCTACAATTTCAACCTCAGAGTAGGTATCATGGTTCACAATCAGCTCAGCACATTGCTGCATTGTGCTTTTGATTATCACAAGCATAACTAAAATAATGCCTTCTGACTTTCTTTGGCTTGGGTAGTTTGGCCTCTAACCTCCCTGCATTTTATTAGGTTCCTGGGTTGTTTATTTCAGTGAGAAGGGCTCTAACATTGTGGGAATTACTCTTCTTACTTTTGGTGAAAATTCTTTTCACTACAAAGCTTGCTGATATTATGACTCTACTATGTGGGTCTGTTACTCGGGTTTGCCCTACACTTGATCCTACAGGGTACGGCTACATCTGTGCAGCTGCTTACATACTGGTACAGTGATTATGTACATTTCTGTGTATTCAGTGGAGTTACATGGGTTTGGTGGGTGTCTGAAGCGTGCCGATGTATCACTTAATTTGTCTTAAAGAAATTTCTAAAGGTACAGTTTTATTTTGAAGAAGGCCGTTTTATGGTCAGACTTAAATGAAGATAAGCAAGGGATGATGCAAGACACTGCCATTTTAATACAGACAAAATTCCAAGAAGTTATTCCCCCTAGCTGGTACTACTGTTCTACAGTATTTGTATTGACAAAGTCTGGGCATCTCTGTGCCTGTGCACTCATGGTGATGTAGGTTTTGCAGTCTATAGCTGGACAATTTAGATCAACTAGGAAAATGGTATTGGGTTTAATACAGAGTAATTCTAGTTCCTGGAGACAGATGCTGTGACTTTCTTTGGTCGTAGAGGAAGTTCTATCTATAGCTAGCTAATATATCTGGACATGAAATCTCTAGTGAATCATGCTGCTTTACAAGGAGGGTCTCTTGAGCATAGATTAATACACCTTCACCTTTTCCCCTCCTCTGCAGTAGCTGGTCTAAATGTGCGTTAGGCATAACAACACTGCACATCCAGAAGGCTCTCCATTATTTTAAACCATGTCACAGCCACCAAGCAGATCTCAATGCCTTCCAGGGTGAGAAGAACTTGTAGAGTGGAGTTTCTTGTTCAGGCTCCTAGCATTGATCAGTAGCACTTTCACATTTTCTTTTGCTTGTTTCACTATTTTAGTAGGTTTAACAGGTTGGCATAAACTAAAAATGCACTATGGGGGTGGGCAATGTCTATCAATAATCAAAACCCTAGAGATAGCTACATGCAGGTGATCTCTGGTGATGCAGCATGGCCTGCTGATCATAACTACCCAGGCTGACAAATACTGGACCCCCTTTGAACCTAAAACCAAGCCAATTATTGAAGTCTATTTTTTGCTCATACAGTGTGGCATTATCCTTGCAGAAAGTAGAATGCTGCTCAGTGCTAGGCTCATATCTGCATTGGAACCAGTCTGATAGCTCAATCATGTCTCTATTCATACAATTCAAGGAGGTACATCTCAAGTCACTGACACCAGTGTCATATGGGTACCTGTTTAAGGACTTGAATGCAGGTGTGATCTGACAGAACCTAGCACCAGACAAGCAGCTAACTGTCGCTCTTTCCTTGCTCAGCCTGGTAACAAGGCACAGCTGTATGCCTTAGAATTGAGTGACCTATAACAAGAAAGCTTGGTTGAGTCCATGGCCGTTTCACTGGCTCAGCATCTGTGACTTTGGGACGCCTTGTGCTATGTGAGGAAGTTCATAGGTTACTAGGCTATCAGCCCTAAGGCCTACACAAGCCTAGCCATAACAATTTTCTGGCTATTTCTTCCCACACTATTTACTTCCCTGGACCCCTGTCTAGCAGGGTGACTGACGTGATCCCCGGGATGAATTTCCTCTTTCCCATCCAATTGTCAAGGTTCCTTTTGAAGGGGGCCAAAGAGGCACTCTGCTTGACATGTATGGGCAGTCTATTCCAGAGTCTAGGGAGTTTCTGGGTCAGGAACCTACCCCTCCAGCATGTTTTGTTTATTGTGATGACAAGGTTTAGATCCCTGGAGCGTCTGGCTCTGAGGGATTGGGATTTCTTTAAGTGTAGTATGTCCAACAGCTCTGGGTCGGACATGGCCTTGTATGTTAAGCAGAGATCACCTCTGAGCAGACTATATGCGACAAGAGTATAGCTGGAGTTTTTTTAAGGCGGTAAGCGTAGGGCTTCTGCTTTAGGCCTGTGATTCTTTTAGTGAGGTATTTCTGCAGCCTTTCCAGTTGTTGCAGATGTCTTGAGAGGTACATACCAAACGGGACACTGTAGTCTATAATGGGTCTAACGAGGCACGAGTACAGTGGGACAATGACCTCCTTTTTTCTGGATGAAAAGCCCTTTGTGATGAGGTGTGCCACACAGGATTTCCTGACTGTTGTGGCGGTGGATATTGAAGGTGAGACCACTGTCCACCTGCGTCCCTAAGTCTCTTATCACACTTTCGGTGTTTAGTGTACTGCCACCTATGTGGTAATTAAAGGGTACATGTTTTTCCCCCGGAGGGGATAACTATACATTTCTTGGCACTGAGCTTGAGCCCATGGCTCTGGCACCAAGCACCTGTTTCTGTAAGCCCCTTTTGTAGAGTATCCACATCATTTGTGGATTCAATAATGGCTCCCAGTTTGCTGTCACCTGCAAACTTTGTTAGCCAGAGTCCCTTAGTGTTGGCCTGTACTTCAGAGAAGTAGATGCCAAACAAGAGCTGTCCCAGGACTGAACCCTGAGGTACTCCACTTGTCTGGAGCTGGATTTGGAGTCGGCTACTTTTAGACTGTGGGTTCTGTCAGTAAGCCAGTTGGCAACCCATCGAGTGACGTAGGGATTAATGCCCAGCTTAGTAAGTCTAGCTATAATTCCAGAGTGGGGGATGGTGTCAAAGGCCTTGGCGAGGTCCAGATAGGCTGTGTGGACCACTTAACCTCGTCCACTGCTCGGGAGCCTGATTCGAAGAAGTCAATCGGGTTCAGGAGACAAGATTGGCTTTCACAAACCCAAACTGGGTGGGGTCCAATATTTGAAGGTTGCCAATGTCTTTGTTTATAAGTTCTATGATAATAAGTTTCATGGCCTTGCAGAGCAGGCTCGTCAGACTGATGGGACAGAAGTTCCCAGGATCCAAGGTGGAGCCCCCCCTTGTGGAGTGGGATAACTGTAGCTGTGCACTACTTAGTGGGCACGAAGCCTGAGGTAAGGCTATGATGAAACATGACACAGGTGAGGTGCCAGTACATTTTGTAGTTCATGTAGTACACAGGCCGGGATGTCATCTGGCCCCATGGATGCTGGCTTTGAGAGACTTTTTTTTTTTATTATTACCTGTGTGGCCGTTACCGGAATTTGGCAATCTTCCGGTATTGAGATGGGCCGTTTAGGGGGTGAAGTTGGCACTGAATTGATCTGCCAGGATATTGGCAATATCCTTGGGATCAGTATATTTAATGCCATTCTGTTGTAGCTCAGAGCAGATCGGAGCATTGCCATTTAGATTCTTGACAAAGTTGTAGAATGCCTTGTGGTTGTCTTTGGAATCTTTGGCGATTTTATTTTTGTAACTAGCTTTGGAGGATTTTATAAGGGATCTCCGCTTCTTACGGAGGCTGGTAAGGGAGTTTTTTGCATCCTGGGATTTTCATCATTTCTGCAACAGTTTCTTCCTTTTGTTGTAAAGTTTATGGCAGGGGACCACCAGACTGGCTTCCTTTTTTGGAGGAGGGCATCTTGGTTCTATTTGGGATGGCATGATTCATGCATGAGTGGATGTGCTCGTACAGTGCCTTTAGTGTATGATTCAGCAGTTGAACTTTCAGTTCCTGTCTGCATGGGTGTTGTGAAGTTTGTCACTTCTGACTTGAGCAGCATGAAAGTGGCTTTGGAGAAGTTTTTTTATGGCGGTTTCCTTACTGGGGGGTGGGGGTGGGATGTGGATGTTAAGGGTGATTAGCTTATGGTCAGACTTGACCAACGAGGGGGTGACCATAGGTGTGGAGCATCGATTTCCCATGTTGGTAATGACCAGGTCTAGGATATTGGAGCCCCTGGTGGGATTATGGGGATTCGTTGATCCAGGGCGTTGGAATTTATGACTTCCAAGAATCATTGGACAAAGGTGTTGGTACACGAGTTTTCCCAGTTAATGTTAGGGTAGTTGAAATTACCCAGTATTAAGTTATTTGGTTGTATTAGTTAGGGTGTAGGCTTAATATGCTCAGTGTGCTTTGTGCCTTTGCTGTGTTCTGGAGGTCTCAGAGGTTTCAAGTTCATATTTAGAACTTCAGCATGTGATGAATTGTGTGCAATTGCGATGGCCTCAGAGAGGTGTGATGTGTTGTGTACTGCTAATGATTCTAGTGTCTTGAGTTTACTGTGTGAGAGATTGTGTGTGTATTTCTGACACACTGTTATGCTGGAGTAATAGATGATCATCAGACAGCATGAGACAATTCTTACACTCTCCTGAGAAGTTGTGGGGAGTGCTCGTCCAATATACTGACGAGAATAACTCTGGGGACAACTAAAACTGTTTGGAGTTTGTTTTTGGAATAATGTTTGGCTGGACTTGCTACTGAGTATTTAAATTTCAATTCAAAACAACTAGTCTGGAAACCTTGTGCCACCAGCAAGAACCAGTAAACTAATTGAGTAAAAAAAAATTACTAATTTGATACTAAAAACTAATGCAAGCAGTATAAAGTACACTCAATATTAAGTAATATTATCAAAGATCTTTTAGCCTGGTGAGTAGTTTGAGGGGAGAAACTTTGCAAAATGATGCCAGAGCTTATGGTCAACACCCAATAAATGGGAAGGAAGAGGAAATAATGTCAACTTATCAAAAGGGGCAAGCAAAAAGTACACTGGGTTTAAGAACACAACCACAACAGAATGGATGGGTAGAATAAACAATTGGACCCTTAGCTCTGAAGTGACTGGCCTGGAACTGCCCCAATGCAAAGACAAGTCCTGAACTAGCCGGACATACCTTCACAGTACACAAGAATGAAACCAGGGCTTAACAGCTAGACCAATATATTAAAAAAAAAAAAAAAAGCAAAAACGTAGCACAACTATGTACTGGAATCAATAAAATAGGCTTAAAGACCTTAGCAAAAGCAGGTACAGAGCATTAAGATGAATTTAAAATAATATCAAGAAATGAAAACACAATCTGTCTTGTAGAATTATTATGATGCAACCTATTGATCTTTGTTGCAACTTATTACACCATACTGATCACTGCTGCATTACTCTTGGCTATATGGGTATATTACCCTAGCTTACATTTGGGAGTTGAAAGAAGGGTCCAGAAGCAGCTGGAGAACGGTCATAGCAAAGCCTGAATCCAGACGTAGACAAGTAAAGCAAGCTTACAGTGCTTTGTAAAACTATATACAGAGGACTAAGTTGCTGCTCCTAGAATACATCCAGAATACAATCCTTTCCAAAAAGGCACAGATAAGGCCCTTGTAGAGTGTGTCTGGACCTTGTCTGGAATACTTCTGTTGTGGTGAGTATAACAAAAGGTAATAGCCTTAGATGACATAGGTTTGTGCCTTACTTTTACCTTCACAAGAAAGGAGCAACTGATCTGAAAGATTCATTTCTGTCAAGAAAGTACCAGAGTTGTCTGTGGACATCCAAGGTATGCAGCATCCTTTCGCCCTCATGTTTAGGTTCAGGAAAGAAAACAAGAAGATGGAGAGTTTGGCTTAAAGTAAACTAAGATACCACTTTACACAAAAAAGGATTAGTTCAAAGGAAACCCGTCTGTGGAAAAGGAGACAGGGTTGACTCACAATAAGAGCTTGCAACTCAGATACTCTTCTTGCAGAAGTCAGAGCAATCAATTAAATGTTTTCCATGTTTAAGAACCTCAAGCCAGCCAGGTTAACTGGTTCAAATGGTGCAAGCGTTCGCTTCTCTAATGCAAAATTAAAATCCCATTGGCCACTTTCTTTTTTCGGGCATCTTATGAAAGATCACGTTCAACATTTTGACACTGGAATGCAAAAAAAAAAGTGGGGGGGGGGGATGATCCACGGGCAGACATGCTGAATTGGCTGACAAATGCACCTTGATGGAAGATACAAGATAGTAACTCACAAATATTGTAAAACCAGAGAACAGCTAGTCCTGAATGGATGCTGGTTATGTTGCTGGTACCAGCTAAAAAATCCTTTTCCATTTGCTAATATGATTTTCTAGTAGCAGGCTTTCTTGCCTCCATTAGTACCTACAGCATGTCCGCAGTAAACAGGTGCCTAAAGGGAATTAAGACCCTATTATCCAGGCAGTCACCAAGTTGATCATAATTTGGCTGTGTCAAACAACCCTGTTCTTGGGTGAGTAGATCCAGTCTTTGAAGAAGCTTATGGTAATTGCCCCTGGCCATTTCTAAACGAAGGGATAACCGATGTTGCCTGGGCCAGAAGGGAATCAACACAGTGATCTTGAGGGATTCCATCTGAATCTTCAGAAGCACCCTGGATATCAGTGAAAAGGGTGGAAAAAGCATACAGGAACATTCCAATCCAAGAAAAAGAAAAGGCATCTCTCTTCCAGGCCTCCTTGAACACAGTCCTGGAGCAGAACTTTGCCAGCTGGCTCTTTAGAGAGGAGGCAAATAGGTCTACTTGAGGAAGTCCCCACAGATGGATCAAATCTTGGAAGACCCCCTGATCAGTTTCCATTTTGAGGGTCTGCCCTGGTCCTGATCAGCTCGTCTGTCACACAATTTTACTGTAACAGAATGCAGGACGCCTGCAGAGCAAATGAAACTATATCCCAAGCTAACATAGCTGACCTGGTTCTCCCTTGGTTGTTGATGTACCACATGACTGTGTTGTCTGTAAACAGTTGTACAGATCCCAGGGACCAAAGATAACTCAGAGAGGTATATGCTTTGATGAGGGTGATGATCTCTTATATTAATGTGCTTTTATCTGTCCTTGGTATCCTACATACCCTGGGACTTTTATCCCTCCTGAAACTTTTACCAAAGCAAGTCTTGGATGTTTGTGGTGACGGACTACTTTAGAAGTGGGAGGGAGAAGGGGAAAAACAGATTTACGGATATTCACTCACTCCACCAAGTGACTTATTTTCTGACAAATCTCAGCACTGGTATTTGAAAAGACAAAAGGATGTTAGTGCTGGGGCCAAAGATACTTCAGAAGCCATTGTATCTTTCTCACGCGGAGTCTTGCCAGAGGTATCATGAGAATCAGATCCATGAGAACCGAAATCCTGGGGTATTACCCTCACATTGACTAAAGTCCAAGTAGAAAACCTTAGAAATTGATTTATTGATCTTTTTTCACCTGTGGAAGAAAATTTCTCAATTCAACAAGATTATCAAAAAAGATGAAAGTTTTTTCTGGAATCCCAGCTTGTTAAAGAGATCTTTCACCCAAGTGAGAGACTCCTGACACTTTGAAAAATCATCTGGTAAGATAATCAAGTTGTCTAAATATGGAAAAAACTGGATGCCCTGTAACCTGCAAATGAACTACCACTGGAGCTAGACACTTTGAACGCTCATGATGCAGTGGTTAGTCCAAATGGTACGACAACTAATAATGAGATCCATACACACAAAACCTTAAGAAAAGCCTGAAGTCTGGATGAAGAGGGATGTGATCATCATCTTCTCAATCTGGTGTCAAAGAAACCTGAATGAGGAGGAAGAGGCAACATATTGTGAAGGAAAGTAAAGATCCAGAACTAGTCTGCAAGCATTTTCTTTCTTTGGCACTAAAATACTCTCCACCTAGGAAGAAGGAACTGGTTCTACCAGAGCCTGGGATAGCATGCTATGAAAGACATGTGGAAATACAGTGTCTGGTCTGGTGGAAAAGGAATTCCCAAGATTTTCCTACCATTGGCACCCATGACCTTGATTAATGATTTTCAGAAGCCATTTGTCTGAAACTACCTGCTGTCAAAGAAGAATGGAGATTCAGACTTTCTGGAAGGGAAAGTGGGCTACCGAGAGGGAGGGCTCAATAGTCACTCTGACTTGTTGGACTGTCCTTGACTGGGGGGGGGTCCTGTAGTCTTTCTGAAATCCCCTTGTTATTTCTTAAAATGTCTGCTTGCATTTTGTTGACTTTTTTTTTTTTTTTTTGCCAAAACTGGATGAGGAGTTAGAGAATCCCTCAGAAAATCTGGCAAAGAAGGGCTGACGAACCTTGAGAGATTTCATCATCAAACGTACCCCTTTCATCACACTTTTTTGACCATCTCTGCGGCAGAGGGACCAAAAACCAAATCTCTATCCAAAGGATAATTTAAAAATCTCATTTTTATCATCTGGGAGGGTCTGAAAATGCAGCCAGTAAAACCTCTGCAAAACTCTACCTGTGGTCATTGCCCTGAAAGAAGTATCAGAGTGATGCACACTGAACAATAAGCAGCAACTTGTACAACTGAAGAAACTCATTTAAAGGGCCACTACTGGCAAATGATGAAAAAACATAATTCTTATCTTATCACGACTTACTGCACCTCCAAAAGCTGCCTACAGCAAAATATGTACTCTTTCCTAATTTTAATTTTATTTTGTACTAGTCTGCCTTCATGAGGACAGATATCATGATTCCTTTGAAAAGCTAAATCTGTCCCATAATGCACAGATTGAGAATAAATAGCCCTGCCATTTGTTGTCAGATTAAACTTCCATTCACTTACAACAGAACACCTGAAAAAAAGTACAGTTTTGTACCTACCATAAATGTAGATGTCCGATAGATATGCAACTGCAGTCATAACACATGGGTTGTCCTGCCTCAGGCAGCCCTCGGTCGGCCGGATTCCAAAGTCTGGGTCCAACGTCGGCTGATGATGTCGCATTTCTCTCAGACGTCACAGCGGCTGGAGTATATAAGCATCAGCCGACGCCATTTTCTTCAGTGTTTCTTGCCCCAGATGCCAGGTGCCCTCCAAGGAAGGCTGGAAGGCTGTAATCAAATTGAAAGACAAAAACAGGTTTCCAGACAAATAAGTAAGCAATAAACAGATACACCATAACAGATATCCCCAGCTAAGAGCAACAGGGATAGGAGTGGACCCAAGGCATAGAGGGGAAGGAGGGAGGGAAAATCTGACTGCAGTTGCATATCTATCGGACATCTACATTTATGGTAGGTACAAAACTGTACTATGTCCTTCAAGAATGCAACTGCAGTCATAACATATGGGTTGAATACCATAGCTTAGCTGGGGGAGGAGGAATGCTCTAGGAAAGAGATGGTGTGGCTATCAAACCCTGCAGGACTGCAGAAGCAAAGCCTGCTCTGGATCTGGACTATAAAGGGAGGTTTGTAGTGTTTGGAGAATGTATGCACGGAGCTCCATGTAGCAGCTTCTAGAATGTCTTTTGTAGGCACCCCTCTTAAGAATGCTGTAGAGGTGGCTATAGCTCTGGTGGAGTGTGGTCTGACATTGGCTGGAACACTCTTTCCATGGAAGGAATAACAAAATCTGATGCAATGTCCAATCCATTTTGAAATAGTCTGTTTGGAAATTGCTTTTCCTTGTACTCAGGAGGCGTAAGCTACAAAAGCTGATCAGACTTCCTACTGGTCTTGGTTCTGTCCAGGTAGTAGCGAAGTTGTCTGTGAATGTCCAAGGTATGCAACAGTCTTTCCCCTTTGCTCACAGGATTGGGAAAGAAGGTAGGCAGGTGAATAGCTTGATTTAAAGAAACCCTAGATACCACCTTTGGCATGAAAGTAGGGTTGGTTCTTAAGGAGACCCTGTCTCTGTGAAAGATTATGAACGGTGGTATTGCCATTAGGGCCTGTAGTTCCGAAACCCTTCTTGCTGAGGTAATTGCCAACAGGAAATAAGTCCACAGAAGCTGCTGGCTGAAAGGGAGGTAGAGTCAGTTTTTCTAGGACAAAGTTGAGGTCCCAAGCTGGTACTGGAGCCTTTCTTGGTGGTTTAATATTCTTGATTCCCCTAAGGAATTGCCTTAAAGGATGTGAAAGGGCGGATCAGTGTTATATCTAGCTGAAATAGCTGAAGCATGTATCTTTATGGAAGAATATGAGAGTCCATTCTGTAGCATATCTGCCAAATATTCCAGGATGAGAGGGATGTTCAATAATGATGCATCATGGCCCTTGCTGGTATTCCAAATGCTGAATCTCTTCCATTTTGCTGAGTAAACCTTTCTGGTGGATGGTCTTCGGGCTTCTGTTAATATCCGCTGAACTTCCTTGGAGAGAGAGAGATTGAGGTTATTCATGGGATTTCCCAAGCTGTTAGCTGCAGCGTCTGAAGGTTGGGATGTACTGATTTGAAGTTGTGTTGAGTCAAAAGTAGGGGCCATTGGGGAAGGGCCCACTTTTTGTTGTGACATATGTTCCGTAGTAGTGGGTACCAGTGTTGTCTTGGCCAGTCTGGAGCTATTAGGATCCCCTTGGGCTTCTCTGCTTTGATCTTTAGTAATACTGTAGTCATCAGTGGCAGAGGTGGGAATGCATAGATTTTTAGGAAGTACCAGTTGAATGAAAGAGCATCTATTTTCCATGCTTGTGGATGATATGTCCTTGAACAGAATTTTTGTAGATGATGGTTGAGGTGGGAGGCAAATAGGTCTACTTCTGGCCTGCCCCATGTCGAAGTGAGTCATATGAAGATTTCTGGATGTAACCTCCACTCGTGGGGGTCTATGAAATTCCTGCTTAGGCTGTCCGCCAGCACATTGTCTTTGCCTGGAACAAACTGGGATTGCAACTGTATGTTTAGGCTCAGTGATTTTTCCCAAAGATTCATTGTCAGTCTGCAAAGGGGGTAAGAATGGGTACCCCCCTGATGTACCACATCACAGTGGTGTTGTCTGTCCGTATTAGCAGATGGCCTTGCTGAAGTTGTTGCCGAAAGGCCTCGATGGCATGCATTACTGCCAGCACTTCTTTTTGGTTGATATGCAGATGTGTTTCCTTTGGAGACCATTGTCCTTGAATACATCTGCCCTCCATGTGCACCCTCCCATCCAAGGTCTGAGGCGTCTGTGGTCATGGTCTGTGTTATCTGAGGTTTTTTGAATGACATACCTGTGTTTGCCTGGCTTACCGAGGCCCACCATAGAAATTCCTTTTGTAGGCATGGAATGAGCGGTATGGTTGTCTCTAGGTTGTTGCTGTGCTGAGACCATAAGCTTTTTAGGTACCACTGAAGCTTTCTCATGTGTAGTCTTGCTAATGGAACCAGGAGAATGCAGGATGCCATGTAACCCAGTGCCTGTAGGAATCTCCTTGCAGTCATCTGGGTGAGCTTTGCCAAACCTTTGAAATGAGTTAACTTCTCTTGCTTGCCTTCTGTGAGATAAGCCATTTGAGAGACTGTGTCTAGTTTGGCTCCTAAGAAGGTTATTTGCTGGGATGGCTGAAGTCTTGACTTTTGGAAGTTGACTGTGTATCCCAGAGCCTGTAGTAATTGTATGACATAGTTCAAGTTTTTTGTCAAAATCAATTTGTCGTCCACTTGTATGAGGCAGTCGTCCAGGTACGGGTAAATTTGGATTCCTTGGAGCCTGCAATGAGCAATTACTGAAGCCAGGCATTTTGTGAAAACTCTGGGCACAGTAGATAAGCCAAATGGCAATGCTGAGAATTGATAATGCTCTGGCCCTGCAAGAAATCTGAGGTATCTTCTGCAGCTGTGTCTGATAGGGACATGCAGGTATGCCTCCTTGAGGTCCAGAGTAATCAGCCAAGACCCCTTGCCCAGCATGGGAAGGAGTTGCTGTAGGGTCAGCATTTTGAACTTTGGTACTATGAGAAAAGTGTTTGGTCTCCATGGAGTTTCTTTTCTTGGAACAAGGAACAGTCTTGAGTAAAACCCCTGGCCTTGTTCTTGTTGTGGAACTCTTTCTATTGCTTTGGTCTGAGCAAGCAGAGAAATTTGCTTGATAGCCTCTGCCCTCTGGTTTTGCGGTAGGTTTGGCATGCCTTGTTTTCTTGGTAAGGTATGAAAGTGGAACCTGTAACCTTGGTCTATAATGTCCAAAATCCATTTGTCCTTTGTCAATCTGTGCCAATTGTCTGAAAACAGAGATAATTTTCCGCCCAAAGGAGCTTCTAATTGCTCCTTGGTCAGCGGGAGTAGAGGAAAGTCATTGAGATTGTCCCTGTGGGGCAGGAGAGACCCCTGCGTCACTTCTTTGGTTTGCTGGTTGCCATTGTCATCCCCTGTAGGAACCTCTGTATTGCCCTCTTCCTTGGCCACGCCTGTTTTTACCCCTTTGAAATCTTTCAGGATTAGGAAAGGACCAGTTCTTAGAAGGCCAATTCCTGCTGAATCTGGGTGGCTGAACCTGGAGGAAATCTTTGACTGTCTGAATTGACTTGGCTTTTTCCTAGATGGACTTTAACACATCTTTAGCATTAGCACCAAAAAGCTTGTTCTTTTCCAAGGGTGCATCAATAAGTTTTGCCTTAACATGATCTGGTAGAGGTTGTTCTTTTAACCATGCATGTCTACGAATGACCGCCCCTGTCATAGCTGCCCTACATGAAGCTTCCAATGCATCATATCCACACTGCAGAAAGTGATTGCTAACTTGCTGACAATTATGTACAGCCTCCTGCAAAGACTTCCCTGTCTAAAGGTTCAGGAGAGGCCAATGTTTTCTGTAAATCATCTAACAGGTAATCCTGATACTGGAACATATGAAAGAGGCAATTCAGAGCTCTCATAGATAAAGTAGTGGAGGTGTAGACCTTTTTCCCCCATCTCTCTAATGACCTAGCTTCCCTGTTGGAAGGCAAAGGATTTTTGGAGGTGATTGCTGAAACCCCTTTAGGTCCCTGAGAAATAGTTTCTAAATCAACAGCATGGGCCCTAAAGAAATGAGAATGTGTTTCTGCGACCCTATAGTATCTGTCTGGCTTGGCAGGAGCAGGAGGAAGAGTATCCGGGGTAACACTGGAGTCAGAGTATAGATAATCCAAAACATCAAGCACAGGAGGTATAGCCAAGGGCCTGTGTTGGGGGGCTTTTTAAGGAAGGTTCGAAGGCGCTTTCTGGAATCAAGAGTATTCCTGGCCTTGCCACTTAAAATGTTCCCTCATGGAATGCAGAACTTCCCCAAAAGAAATATCCTCAGGAGGGGAGGCCGAGGGGATGGAATCTTCTGCATCCGAGTCCTCATAGGTCTGGAAGGGCTCTTCCTGGCTATCGGAGTGAACCGAGTCCTCAGAATCATCATCTGAAGGGATAGGGTCAGAGGGTTCAACCCGGGGCCTCTTATCAGAAGGAGGCTGGGATCCTCTCTCAGGATGGGCCTGGGAACCTCTGATCATGGAAATTAAGTCTGCGGCCATAGTCATGATTTGTGTCTCAGGAGTAGGCTGAGGTAAGGCTTTAGCAGTAAGGTGCTTGGTCTTGCTGGCTGCCTTAGCACGTGTGTAGGCCTTAATAGACATGGGCATAGGAGGCCTAGCTGCTCCACGTGCAGGAGTGACCTTATCCACAGCAATGGTCTCGGGCATTTCCTCGGTTTCAGTATCCGGAGGAAAATCAATAACTGGTGTCGGTGTGGTCTCCGGTATCCGAGATATCGGTAATGCGGTGTCTTCGGTTCGGAGCAGTGAAATAACTGCCTCAGAAGGAACCAGGGCACTCGCGGTAGGTTTTGGCGTGGAGTTGGAGGAAGATGCGGGCCGAGGATGTCGGTCCCGGTCTTTTCGTTTCTTGGGAGTCTGCGATGTCGGTAGTTCCGACGGCATTGTATAATCAAATTTGTTGCCGAAAAAGTCTTCAGCGGACTCCGTCCGGCGCCTGAGAGAGTGTGCTTATTGAAGCGGGCACAGGCGGCACAGGCTGAGACGTCGTGGTCTGGGCCAAGGCAAGGAAGGCAGTAAGAGTGGAAATCCTTATGAGGTATTTGTTTACCACAAGACAAACAATTATTAACTCTTTCAGTAATTTCTGACATCGGCTGAGGCAAGAAAAGGTCCCCAACGGGGTACTTAGCTTTTTTGATTACTTCGGATTCGAAGAATACAGGAGCTGACCGACCGGCACTTGCGAACTGCTTCTGCTTCCGGCACCGCGCGGCAAGAAAGACTGAAGAAAATGGCGTCGGCTGATGCTTATATACTCCAGCCGCTGTGATGGAGAGAAATGCGACATCAGCCGACGTCGGACCCAGACTTCGGAATCCGGCCGACCGAGGGCTGCCTGAGGCAGGACAACCCATATGTTATGACTGCAGTTGCATTCTTGAAGGACATCTGCCAAGTTTGAGAGTCTGCAGCTCATATATCACTGACTGGTATGTACTGAGTTTTACAAATGTTGTTCCTACTGATGTATTACACAGTCTATGAAAGAAGTTTGAAAAAGTGTCCAACAAATTACTGAGATAAAAAAACACTTTTCACAAGGAGCAGTTTTTGCAAGTTTCAGTTCCTGGCCACATTACTCATCCCATCTCCTTTCCTTCAGTGGGCTAGTCTCTCACATTTCCAGCTTGGCTAGATTCAACTACTTGGTCAACTTTGCATGACAACAGACAATAGCATTTCCCAGGAATTTTTTATATACATATACACACACACACACATACATGTAGATATATATACATATATACATATATACTATCAGAAGACTCTCATCCTCCAAACCGGAGAGAACTGGAGGAATAGGTGAAAATTCTGGAAATTCCTTCTGTAATACACATTTTCTCAGGGATTGAGAAATCCGAATGTTCTCTCACTGAAAAAAAAAAACTGCCACATTTTGGAAAAAATTCAGAGAGAAATATACCTCCCCAAAATGAATCCAAAATGGAGCGCTCCTGATTCCAGATCAGAAATCTGAACAGAAAACCCTGTATCGGTTATCTTCCTGTCCAGATTCAGAATCTTGAATCTCTTCAGGAAAAAAGTTCTCTTTCTTTTACTAGAAACTACCTTACGAGAATCAATAGCCTACATTAAACCCTGAGCCAGACCAAGTAAACTACTCATGTCCAAGGACATCTGAGGAGGAGTAATACACATTCAGTTTTCCATTTCTTTTTGACAAGTAAAATAGAGCCAATAGTGTTCTTAATGAAAACAGTAGCTTCCCAAGGGATAAAATAAGGAAATTTTCCCTGTTCCTGCTCCCAAGACTGATTAGAGTGACACTCCCTTGCCTACTGTGGAGACCCCAACAGCCACAGAGGATGCAGCTGCCACACCAGACTGATCTGGGGTAAAAGACGAGTGGTCAGAGGAACCACCATCGGGCACAGCAGTCACCCACCTGAGGATGAGGCAAACTGCTAAGCCTGCAAAGGCCATTTGCTTAATTTTTTTCTTTTTGCGGCTGGAAGGAGGGCAGACCATGGGACTGGTAGTTTGCTCCACGATCAAGCCAAAAATGGTGCCTCTTTACCAGAGAAAATAAGCAGAAAAAGCTGGTAAAATTAAGTCTTTAAAAGTCATTTATTCACACAAAAACATATTAAAAAGCACTATAAAACACTTGCCAGCCCCAAAAAGTAAAATAAACTTCTCCACATAAAAATGATTTACAATTACTTTGAACAAACAAAAGGGGGGTGCTCCCTTTTAAAATTACAAATCATTCTCATGACAGTCTATTAAAACAAACTCCTAGCTATAAAACAGCTGTCTTTTTAGTCAGCTCAGTTTGAGAGGACTGTTGATTTGGGTGTAAAAAAGATGCCCTGAAGCTTTGGAAGCTGGCCACCTGTTATACCCTTGACAAGGTATAACCCATATAGCCAAGGATACTGCAGTAGTGATCAATATGATGAACACTGGAAGATAATTTTCAGAAATGTCGTCTTCAGCTGAAAGGGAAAAGATTTTTGCACATTTTTTTTTCAGCTAAAGTGATTGTCTCATATTAAATGGGCTTAACCTCAATAACGAATACTGCAAATTCAGTACCATAATTACCTCAGAGAAAAAAAGTGCTAAGAATAATATGCCTTTTAAGAATTGCATCCAAGACAAGACACACCAAGCTAGTGCCAAACTGATTAGCACTACAGCCAGATCAATGCTGTTGGTGCTTATTTTAGTTTTTTTTCCAGGGGACTATCCCCATATATCTCTATGTGGGAGAATTCACTTGCTTCACCATTACTTAGCAGTACAAACTCCATAATCACAAACAATGGGGAAGAAGAAAATACCAGTAGAAACTGATAAAAGGACAACAAAAATGTGATTGCATAGGACAGCCAACAATGTAATTTCAACAAGTCTGACTCATCCAGTTTATGTTCCTTAAGCTGCCATTTGGCAAATTGTAGACCTACAGTGGCTTGTAATCCTTTACGCTTGACTGTTACACTTCACAGTTGAAGGGAATAGTGTATACACTAAGTACAGTTATACCAAGTACTTAACATAACTGTAGAGGACTTGAGTATACTCTCTGCTGCAGTACAGACTCTTGGGATTCCTGCTTGCACATGCCAGAAGACTAGCCCAACTTCCACAGCTCTTCAGCCTCCCCCCTCCAGGCCTGGTGAACTCCAACACCAGTGGCATAAAGGGACATCATCTGGCACCATTTTCAATTCATTCTTGCCTTGACAGGTGCAGGCTTGCTTCCTGGAGCTATGGCACAACCCACCAAGAGGTAAATATCCTAGCGGGATATCCTAACTCGAAGAACCATAAAAACTGCCTCTCCATGCTACTGCTGAACCCTAAATAGGAAAGTGCCTAGTCAGGTGTTACAGAGGAAACGTGCAAAGGGGACAGATTAGATACCCATCCCAGCCCATAAGCATCCCAGAAATAGAGGAGGATACTAGTACTGCAACACTGAATACACAAACTACAGTTAAGGCAAGTTCTTAACACAACTGTACTACATTTTTCACAGCTCACAGCTGAAGTACTAACTTTTAGTACAACTCTCATGTCTTACCTGAACAGAGGGAGACCATCCTGTTAGAAAAGTAAGGGATGCAAAGCAATGCAGTATGACCACAGCCAAATCTGCCTTACTCATCTGATACTAGCCAAGTTGTAATGTTTGGAAAAGGTGTGCAATGAAGACCAGGAAAGTGCTTTCAAGATGGCCCGAGTAGTAGCTCTTAGCAGAGCTGTGGCAGTAGCTGTGATTCTGGCACAATAAGATCTCACTAGACCTAGGATAGGCTTGCCAGGTTCAAGGAAACTCTGCAACCTCCTCAGGCATAAAAAGTGGGTTAGTTTGAAGCATCACTGCCATTACAGAATACCAAAAAGTGATACCTGAACTTGAGGGCCTCACTTCTAAAACATGCCTAGTAGCAACGCAGTGTTTCAAGAAAAGATGTTATGGTGGGTGGGTGGGTTTGGAAGCAGCTGATTCAAGTGTGGAAGGCATGTGTTTTGCCAAGCATAAAATTGAAGTCTCATAGTAGAGAGATCATACTTTGGGTGGTCTTAAAAGACCTCCATTAAGGAATTGCTTCACCTGCAACTGGGAAGAGAGGAAGTAATGCAGTCAAAAGGCTAGCTGCTAACACGTAGAAGCAACTGAGGCAGGTAACTCTGCAGAGGTATAAAAAAGGCCTGTTTTGTACAAGTTTGACATCTAGGTGAGAACCAGCGACATATGTGCCAAGTCTGGATCCTTATAGCACCACTGGTGGAACATATGCAAGAGATCATGTTGAGTTTCTTAGCCTCCCTCAAAATTTCTAGCATGTCCTCAAAAAATGTGTGCTTGAAAAGTATGAGTGTTACAGTCTTAGAATCCAAACTGTAGTGAATCACAGACCCCCCCCCCTCATCTGAGTCAAGAGGGCAACAGAAGCAGTTCTGTTAAAAGACTGAGTAGGTGAAAGAAGCAGTGCTGCCTTGGCCAAACGTTATGCTATTAGTTGCATGTTTGGTCTGTCAACCTCTTGCCCTTTGTAATATCCTAGGGATCAAGGGTACAGCACACAGAACAATGTAGAAACAGACCTGCCTAGGGCATGCAGAATGCATCAGTTGCTGAGGACTCTCATGGTGGTAGCCTGGTGCATTATTATTCATTTAAAAAAATGAATACTTCTGGTACATCCCATCTGGGACTATGTTCAAGAATACAGCCTTGTTCAACATCAATTCATTGGTATTTGCTTTTGTTCAAATGGTCAGCCAGTGCTTTCCTCTGGGATATAATATACAGTGCCCTGGCTGTCAAATAAGGTTCCTTGGGATAAATCCCATGCCTACATTAGTAGCCTCCACAGGAGTCAAATGTGCCACTCCTTCTTAACTTGAAATCTTTCGTGGCCAACAGCACTATTTCTTTTATGCCGGTATGTTACTTTCTGAATGTTCTGGCCTTGAACTCACAGACCCCCCAAACAAGCCTTCTAAGCCATATCTGAGGAGTCTGCTGTGGAGGTCCGAGTATCTGAATTAATCTTAAAGGTCATATTCAAGTCTAGGGAGACTTTTCTGTCTGCCATTAAGAATATTTTTTCTGATGCAGGGTAACAATGGAATAGAGGACTACAATGGCAGAGCACACTGGCATCATCCGTTTCACATGCAATACTGCAATTTCCTCAAGTAAAGTCATGCTAGAGGGGAACATCAATATTAAAGAGCCCTTTTTTTCCAACATTCTAAGGAGCTCTCTGGTAGCAATCTGGTCTAACTTGACTATCTTTACCGACAATTGTGACAAAGGATCTTTCCATCTAGGATGAAATTTCTCTATCTGGCAATGCATCAAGGAAAATAAAACTAATCTTGTGGGAGAAAACAGACTTTGTAAGATTTAGACAAAGCCCCAGAGAGTGGAAACAGTTGACTGTAGTTTGTAGTGCCTCCTGACCTCTACCAGGAATGTAACCTGGATGAGACAGTAATCCAGAGACGGATAAACGCAGAGGGCCTTTGGCTTATAAAATGCAATTACTGATTCCAGACACTTTGTAAACACCTCTGGTGCAGTATACAAGCCAAAGGGCAAGGATGTATAATGATAATGCACATCTTTCCAAGTTCACCATGTAGGAGGAACAAAGACAGAAGGCTTTGCAAGTACAGCTTTTAGCACTTTGGGACTCTCAGAACTCTTCAGCTCTTTCAATTGGCAAAGAACCCAAAATGGGTATCCAAGTTCTTTCTTTTCTTGAAACCAGCAGCAGTTTGGAGGAGAACTCAGTCCACTGTAAAGTAATGCTGTTTTTTAGGAAAAGGAAGAATGTTAAGAAAAATATAATTGCTTTAGGAACACCATAATTGTAGAAATTAGCACACATTTACTGTTGCAGACCTCAAAAAGGGATGACTCAAACTAGTGGGTGGTTGACCATGATTAGGCCTTCTAGTACAGCAGACCTTGCAGGAAAGTAGAAGCACACACTGCTTTGGCATTGGATGCAATCACAAGTTATAATGTTTTGAGAATGTGGATTGAGGAACCATAAGTTTACCAAACACATGGGGTACTAGCCACTTTGAGGAATGCTGTGGCTCCAGTTTAGGAGCTTTTACATGCCCTGACACTAGCTTTCCAAAGACTAAACAGCAAAAAAACGGATAAACAGACACAAAGAACAAGTCAATCAAAACAGTTGTGTATTTGTAGGATTCCCTTCCCTGTCTTTTGCAAGGGATACAAGCAGGTTATCTGGCATCTCTTGTTTTGTTCAGAATCTCAGATGCCTATGCACATTTAAAGAATGCACAATGTTTAATCCTCATTGCTCTGATGATGTTTAGGCTAAAAACGGTGTTGAATTCAGGGAACTTTAAGTCAATAGTTTTGTCACAAAAGGACTGGCGTTTCTTTTGTGGCAAACGTCTTGTAAAGAAAAAATATCAGTTCCCTGCACATCAGTGATTGCAGCTTTGCGATTCTGCTAGCAGACATCACAGCCACCAAAAATAGTATCTTCCGAAATAGGTATTTAAGAGCAGCCAAGATAGATTATTCAAAAGGGGACAGAACTAGCTTCTCTAAAATACAGCAGAGGTCACATGGTGAGGTGATGCCCTTTCTGGGTGGTCTAAGATGCAATACTCCCTTCTTTTGCTGAGAATACAAGGGGGTTCAGAGGTACGCTGGCTGAAATAGCAGAAACGAGATCATTTAGTGGTCAGACAGATAATTTAGGATTAGTGACACACTGGCTACATTTCGGGCTCCTGGTCCCTGTAGAGGCGCCAAAGGAAAATCTTTTTCCATTTTGCAAAGTATGACTTTCATATATTTGGTTTCCTAACCTCGATCATATTTAACACAACTTCTAAAGAGATATGCCTAGATCATCCAAGTTGTCAGCCTTAAAGTGGTTAAGCTGGGATGCATTACGAGTCAAAATGGTTCACATGCTGAGGTAAAATTCTTGACTGTTCTTGCTAGGACTAGTGGGGGGGGGGGGGGTATGGCTGTGATAGAAATTTAACCCAACTTATGTTTTCCAGTACATTCACGGTTGTAGTACTGTCTTTTGGTTTTTCTGCCTGCAGACACCTGGAGTATGATCTAAAAAACAGAGCTTTAGTCTTCCTCCTCCTACTCCAGAAGACTCCCCCTTCCATTGTCAGGATGTTGGTAGTATATAAAAGGTAACTCGATACTGCCACCTTCAAGTATTTCATGCTACAGACTAAAAGCTGCAGTAACCTAGGATTCAGAGCTCTGAGGGAAATCAAAAGAACAAAGAGGGTGGGAGTGCACTGGGTAACCACCCTAACCCCAGGGCAGAAAGCTTACCCAGTGCAGAAAGCAAGACAGTAGATTCAAGGAGGGAAAAGTTCTAGAAACTTCACTCATTCAACACCATCTAAAATGCTGGTAAGTTCCTAATACAATTGTACCATGTTTTTTGTAGTTGACTGCTGCATACTGACTCTTGGCACAGAGTTCCACAGCTAAACAAAAGAAGGTAGCTTGCCTAAAACGAGAGCAAAATCGCCATACCTTGCAGGATGGCCACAGCAAAACCTGCCCTCACACTATTGTTCCTTGTAGCTAGCAAAGCTGTGGACATAAGACTATATGACTGCCTCCAACACAGCCTGGATGGCACCCCCCCCCCCCCCAAGAAAAATTTGGTGGTAGCAGTGGTACTAGCAGTGTGAGCTCTCACCTTCTCAGGCATTCCCTCCCATGGTAGAGGTAGCAAAAGGAAATATAGTTAGCTTCGAGACTGTTGACAGTTTTACCCTCTTTCCCCTTTGCAAAGCAACAAAAAGACAATCGGACTGGTTTGACTTTCTACATATTTTTTTCCCAATCGCAACGTATAATCCAAACTGCCTGTGCATAACCATGGGAATTTAACACCCCCCCCCCATCCAGTGAGGAGGAGATTACGAACAGTTCAGTAATAACTTTGAACATGAAGGAAGAATGTGTGCATTGGGTGACCCTGTTCTTATGGAATCCCAGAACTTCAAAATACTCAATTTTCCAAGGTCACGGCTACCAACAAAGCAGTCTTGTATTTAGGGCTGTGGCCAAGATGGCTTAACTGACAGCAGCAACTGGTGAAAGTCTGTGTCATCTCATAAGTAAAGGGATTGCATCCAGAAAAAAGGAGGTTACCTCTCTATACTCTTCCCTCATTAGACCAGTAACTGAGTATAACACCCCACTTGGGATGTACCTCTCCAAACATCTGCACCAACTGGAAAGGCCAATGAAATACCTCACAGAGAATCCACGGCCTCCAACACCTGTCCTATGCAGACAGGCTCAAATCACTATCATTCTACTTGGTATCGTACAGATTGCTCAGGGGTAATCTGTGACTTGCCTACAAGGCAAGCTCGGACCCTGCCCTACTAGAGATGCTCCATATCCGCAAGTCAAACTCCTCTTGCACTACCCACTCAAAAGGCCTTAATCTAATATGCGACATCAACAAAACCTGCTAGAGAGGTTAGTCTCCCAGAGGCTGCCCCATCTCTGGAATAGACTTCTCACACACGTCAAACAGAACACCTCACTGACCCTCTTCAAGCGCAACCTTGATGAGTGGATAGGAAGCCAGATATTTGTCCCAGGGGTTCCACCTGTGCCCCTCAGTGACCGGGGTGACAAGTGCCGACAGATTTCTTTTTGGAGACAAACTCTTGGCTAGACTTGTAAGGGCCGTAGGGCCATTAGCCTAGTAACCTCCTATGATCCCAAATGGTAAACAGGATTTTTTTTTTTTTTTTTAACAAAAGACATTTACTTAATCATATCTAGTATACAGGATGTATTACTTAAAAACAACAAACTGGGTGCCAACACAAAGGTTCAAAGAGGAGACCAGAAAGAAGATACAACATTTAAGACTTCTTATGAAACAACAAAGTGCACAAATCAGCAGTATGCAAGAAGTTTTAAATGACTGTGAAGGGAGAATAACTAAAGGTGAGATTCTTAGACTAAATTTCTTTTAAAACAAAATAACTGGTTCATGGATAAAAGCTGATGATTAGAAAACAGACAGACAAAACATTAAAATTCATGGAACACCTGAAAAGCATGAGGGAGACAACATAATAAACTTCTTAACTCATTAACCCCACGTACAGTCACAGGGCACATCTAAGGTCACATCAGAGCACTCCCTGAGGCGATAGCTATCCTTGTACATTAGACCCGAATGTCGTCTGGCAGCATGATTATGTTTGCAAGCACAGCTTAACACCACTGCTGACAAACTGCAAAGGTACCTGAACTTGGGTAAGTTTCACAGTGGAGTTGACAATAGTTTACATAGATTTTTTTTTTGCGCATTTTAATGTAATGCAGATGTCCCATTGATGAATGCACACTCCCTTTCTTCCTTCACCTCCACTAAAAAAAAAAAAAAAAAAAAAAAAAAAAAACACTAACCCGCAGTGTCAGCCAATCACATTTTGCAGTCAGGACCACCACCATAACATTTCCGTCTCCACACCTCACAGTTCTTTGTTTGACAGTAATAAATAGGGGCTCCTGTAGCAGCATTGTTCTCTTTCTCTTTAGACAGATTACACAGAGCCTGCTACAGGATCCCTCTTCACAGCAAACCAGTGCATTTTTAGCGTGAGCCTGATCTGTCCACACTAAACTCCTACCAGACTCCTGAAACCTCAGGGAATTCAAGCTAGCTATAAATCCCAAGACAGCCAAAAGGACCGACAAAAACAAAAGTTAGTGCAAGGGAAATTTCAGGCAAGTACATTTTTATAAATTGCTTTGTCGGGATTATTGTAGCCTGCAGGTAAACTACTGTACTGGATGTTCTGATTCCATTCCTGCTTATGTTATATTCATATGCACAGTCCGCTTAGCTGTGCCACATGTCAGAGAGAGTTGTCTGATTCGTTGTGCTGATGACATTCTGCTACAGCTGTTTTGATTGCTTATTTATATTTGTTAGCTAATACTGACAGCAGAGGACATTTGCATGTCGGGGTGCCCAACAACTCAGAAAAAGTGTGTGTGTATACGTTATTGTACTTAAATTTCTGTTTGTATGCATGTATGAGTGAATCTGTGCATGAAAGCAGAAGAGTGTGTGCGCAGTGAGATCGCTGGAGCCATTATTTTACACTCGTTTAGTTAAAATAAATGAAACTGAAAACGTGTGTATGTGTGTTCTGTCTACCTGTGTGAGTGAATGTGTGAACTAGAGCAGAAGTAAGTGACTCTTGGAGAGAGCCGAGACAGAGAGAGAGAGAGCAAGGCCGAGACAGAGAGAGAGCGAGAGCGAGACAGACAGAGAGAGAGAGCGACGAGACAGAGAGAGAGAGCGAGACAGAGACAGAGAGAGAGCGAGACAGAGACAGAGAGAGAGCGAGACAGAGACAGAGAGAGAGCGAGACAGAGACAGAGAGAGAGAGAGAGAGAGAGCGCGAGACAGAGACAGAGAGAGAGAGAGCGCGAGACAGAGACAGAGAGAGAGAGAGAGCGCGAGACAGAGACAGAGAGAGAGAGAGAGAGAGAGACAGAGACAGAGAGAGAGCGCGAGACAGAGACAGAGAGAGAGAGCGCGAGACAGAGACAGAGAGAGCGCGAGACAGAGACAGAGAGAGAGAGAGAGCGCGAGACAGAGAGAGAGAGACAGAGAGAGAGCGAGAGACAGAGAGAGAGCGAGACAGAGAGAGAGAGAGAGAGACAGAGAGAGAGAGAGAGAGCGAGACAGAGAGAGAGAGAGAGAGAGCGAGACAGAGAGAGAGAGAGAGAGAGAGCGAGACAGAGACACGAGTGATAGCAATCCTTGTCAGCAGGAGTTATTTCTCTACAGGTACGCTGTTTTTTTTTTGTTTGTTTTTAATGGTGCCCTGTATGCAGCTTAACGTTTTAATAAACAGCTACCAGTACCGTGGTAGCTGGCTTACATTAGAAAGTGGGAGAAAGAGCCAACATGAGTTAGGAAACTACATGATAAAGCCCACAACCCCGAATCCACAGAGTAACCTTTTCTCGGAGTCATGGAGACATCAAGAAATCTGCGCAGAAAGTTCTGGACCCAAAGAAGGATGTATTCACTCGCCTGAAGACCTCAGGACAATAGCAGGTATGTGCAATAGTGGTAATGCTTTTACACATATAATAAACTGCACATAAGCTTTTTCTGACAGTACTGCAGTCTTCAAGACCACTGACGTATATTAATTATAAATGCTAAATCAACTGAAGAGGACATCACATACAATACAGCACGATCAGACTGTAATCTAGCATCATGCTCCTGTTTCTGATTTGTCTTGACAAAGTATTGAATCTAATAGAATCACAGAGTTAATAGACATGAATCTTAGTTGAGTCACAGACTATACAAGTTTCCTCTTTTTTGCAGTCTGTTTATTTTACAGTTTCATTGTAAGATGGTTTTAGAATTTGTTTTCTGACATACTGTAAATATTGCATACAGCTATTTATGTTCCATTTTTCTGGGGGGGGTTGTTTTCATATATGAAGTCTATCTTACAATATAAGTTTTAGAGGAATAAAATATTGAAATAATGAACTAAATGTTATTTTGCAGTGCATATAGCTGAAATGTGCTGTTACACATTCTTTAGGGATTACAGCATGTGATCAGTGCTCTACTGTCAAATGAGGTTCTTGAACTTTTAGTAGTAAAATGTAACGGTATTTACAACTACTTGAGAAAAACTACACCTCAACCAGTCTCAAAAATGTGCAATGGTAATCTGGGAATGGTTTCATTCTTAAGGAGAATGAATGTTGCTGCATCTTTAGTCTTTTCCCGGTTACGGATCGCCATAGCAGAACTCCGGTCCGCTAATGATTGGCAGTAGATTTTTACATACCGAGTTGCCAGCCCTGACGTACAACCTTCAGCGACGGTTGCACGCATACATTCATGCACAAGTGTCTCCACACACAGAAAACGCTTTAGCTGGAGAATTCGAACAGGACAAAAAGTCTTACTGTGAGGCAAACAACGCTACCAGCACTTTCAAGGAGAATGAACAATTGGCCTATATTTCCACAATAACTGAAAGCACAGTTTTTTCCTTGAAAAGAATACTATATCAAAAAAAAAATGGGTCAACATTTATTATCAGATTCATCTTACAGTTGGCTACTTCAAAAGTGGTAACAAATCTAAGCTAATTCATTGTTTGAGGTTGTATGGGCAACACTAACTCCAGCTGGATCAATATACTTTACCTATTTTTAATAGGTAAACAGAACAGGTAATCCAGAGGGGCTCAAGTGAAGTGTGGTATAACAAGAAAAATTGCAAAAGGATGAAGTCCATCTACCTGTAGGCTGTACTATGATACTAACAGTCACCACAGAGAGTAAAGTTGTCAATTGGAGTAGATTGGTACCGCAACAGGTGGGGATTGGTGATTTTTAGTAATGACTGTGGCCATTATGTCATCCTACTAGACACCAATACATATCTGTAAGTTCAGAACAAGTAAATAAGACATACAGTCTGATAAAATCCTTGTATGAACTATTTATTGAAGGCAGTGATCAAAATTTTTAACTACATCAGTTGTTTATTTCCCAAATATCAACACTTTTTTGGGATCCTAAAATCCACAAGATGTGGAAAATCCCCAATGAGACCACTCATTGATGGGCGTCGTCACCACCTAGCCGTAATGCAAAACTAGTTGACTCCATGTTGAAAATATGTCTTTTTGGGCCACAGATTTGCAAAATTAAAACATTGGCACATGAAATTAATGAAATAAATTGTTTGCGATAAGCGATGTAACTTTCTGACTATAAGCGTTAAGGACCTGTATACATGCATTCCTCCGACATCAGTACTGGGGTGGGTGGCCCAAGTCATGATGGACACAATGCACCAAGTGACATTTCCTTGGTCATGGAACTGTTGGACCTAATCTTGTCCAATAACTATATCTTTGATGAGCACCTTTTTCTCCAGAAAGTGGTTTGTGATAGGATCACCTTCGCGAAAGAATGTTGCAAACTTTAGGTCATGGCTCAATGGGAGTTTAACAGGTGATTTCAACTGAAAGCAACACCTGCTCGTTGCTTATTATCTGCAGCTTTTGGGCATTTTAGTCACTGCTGAGGTGATGCAGAAAGTGCATCTGAATTGGTTGAAACTTCAATGTCAACAGGTTTTACAATTCACATATACATTTCAGACTGAATCTATTTTACCATGTTAAAGATATTCGTTAAATAGACAAGTCAGATTTAACTAACTTTCGCGGCAATTTTGAAATGCTAGTTACTCCTAATACATTTCTCATTTGCCTTTGCACTTTCCACCAAAGATCTGTGGTCAAAGGGCAACTAGTAAGGAAACATCACATTTCCAACGGTTTCGTTTCCATGGCTAGATAATGATTTTGACAGGAAAATGTTCCAGCATCGTGGATATCCAGAGTCACTTGTAGACACTAATAAGGAAGTCACTTACGAAGTATTGATTTGGTTTCAAACCTATTTATGTGCTGCTCACGACTCATTGGTAACAATCTTGGGTGGACAGACAAATTACATAATACAGAGGATATGACTGACCAAGAAAATGACTTATTTAGTTTTGTGACTACATTTAACAGTAGAAATAGTACTATAGTAAAATTGATCAATAGAACAGGGGTTCTTTTAGAACCTTCAACTAAACTGTCACTGACTGTTTGGGGTACGAAGCTTCCTATGTAGTTTCAAAAAGGAAAGGAATTAAGAATGTACTGGAGACATGTTCCAGTAACATCAGACCTACCAGGAATGTTTAAATGTGAAAGCATGTTTCATAAATACATCGATTGTAATAGCAAAATTTTGCAATCAATGAGTAATACCACAGACTGAAGTTTAGATTGCATTGTAACAGTAAATTTCTAATTATTACTTGGCTAAATGTATTGACTGTTTTGCATTTTATGGGCAAACAGAGCGTGGAAGCTTAGAGGTAGGATCTCAGACATCAATATGCTATCTCACACACAATAAATTAGAGAATGCCCTAACCAAAACATGTCACTTTGATAACCCATCCCACACAAAATTTAAGTTTTACTGTCATTAGTAACTTTATTCCCGACAACCCGGGGGTCCTGCTTCCTTCAAACTAGAAAATGGAACTACTGAGATTAGATTAAACTCATTCTATCACCCTGGTCTCAATGAAGCATGTTCATTTACAACACTTAGCTGAAAAGTCTTCTTAGACAATACAGAAGAAATCAATATTTTATGTATTGTGTATGTGGAACTTCAAACCATTGTTGAAATATTTTAGTGTTACACATTTTAACATAAGTAATATTTTACTTGTTTTAAGATTTTAAATTTAAATAAGAATTTTTTATGTACTGTTTGTTTAAAAGGTACTTAATCAATTACAAATTTTCCACTTTTGGAGTTCAAAGTGCTTGCAGCTGTTGTAGTAACTCACTTCTAGAGAAGTTTGTTCCTTTTGAACAAAGCGAAAAGCGCTTAAAAGTGCACAGTTTATTTTTAGGTATTTGACCTTGTGGATTTATCCTATTAAACCTTCGTAGTCAGTCTGTGGAAGCCTCTAGTCTATTTATTTGTTATTTTCAGACCAAAATGTGCACAGAACGTGTGTTATAAGTAATGTGCAATCCACTAATGGATTTAATATTTATTACTGATTATTTACTGAGGAAGTCTGAGTACAAGGCACCTTTTCATCAGAGGCTCTGGAAGCACCATATACCAAAATTACAAAATACATATACAGAATAGAATACAGGTAAATGATAAAAGCTGCCAAAAATATAGCTGAAGTAAGGCATATTTTAGTACACAGGAAATAGAGCAATACAGTTCGAGGGGGGTGTGGGAAATACCGTGAAGAGTTTTTCCCCTCCTGTGACTTCATCAGCAGGCGCTCGTTCATCAACTCCGCCTCCACAGAATGCGCCTGATCCTTCGCATAACATCACTGATACTCTTCTGCCTCGTCGGGTTGTCGTTGAAGCCCAGGTGCATGCTGAGAACAATGTTACCGTGGGTTTACCACCTCCCCTGGATACTACATCTGGATGTAAGATGAATGATGTTCGTAGAAAACAGCTGTCGATGGATCCGTTCATTGTGTCGGCAGAGGATGAAGTCTTTGGTTTGGGTGAAGGATTGCTGTGTTTTCCTCTACCATACAAACCGAACGACAGAAGGACTTGGTCCCCTTTAGGGAGAGCTGTGAAAAGGAAAAGCACAGAGGAGACTTTACAGAATACGAAAAAGGTACTGAGATCCACAACTTAGTTATTAATATATCTAAGTATGTCTTGAATGATAATGAACTTTCGGTCCTTAATAAAGGGTTGGGTTTCATACCCTCTGGTTGCAGTGATGTAACTGACATTATCGTTGATATCAAGCTCTTCACGAGGAATCTGGGCTTAAAGTTAATGTTTGGTGAAGGTAATAGCAACAATAATGCTGCTCACATGCTGTTTAAGAAACCGTCCACTTTTATGCCCCCACAACATCCTTTGCTGGAGGCCTTTGAACAGGCCTGTGAGTCTGATTTATTTGACCTTTATAATGACAAGCAGGCTAAGTCCAGTTTTTATAACATGACTTCTGATGAGACATCAGCCCTAGCTGATTTGAGGTGTAATAATAAGATAACTATTAGACAAGCGGACAAAGGTGGGGCCATTGTTGTTCTAGAGAAGTCTGACTATACCAACAAAATGGAATGCATGTTGGCAGATAGGGAGACCTATCTCCCGATATACAATTATAATTTGAATGATCTGATTAAAAGAGTACATGCTTGTTTATATGATTTAATGCTAACTAATGTCATTGACAATGACTTGTATCTTTATTTTTTGGTTGACAAACCCTTAGTACCTTCATTTAGGGGCTTACCTAAAATCCACAAAGATGTGACGAACCCCTTGTTAAGGCCTATTGTTTCCAGCCGTGGATGGCTAACTGAACCTCTGTCCATCTATTTGGACAAGTTACTCAAACCTGTTGTTTTAGGAGTGGAACATATCCTAAGAGATACTCCTCATTTTTTAGAGAATTTAGGTTTATACAGTAAATCTCTTCTCGCCAACATTGATGATATGTTGGTCACGCTTGATGTGAAGTCTTTATTCACGTCAATACCTAATGATGTTGGTATGGATCGCATTAGGGAGTTATTGGTTCAGAGGAAAATACCAAACAATACAATAGTTAGATGTATGTCACTTCTTGAAATTGTTCTTGAGAACAACGTCCTCTGTTATGATGAAAGATATTTTCTACAAACAAAAGGAGTGGCGATGGGCACCCCTTGTGCCAACGCCTATGCCAACCTGGTACTGGCACAATGGGAAGAGTTATATGTCCTCAACACAGGTCTTAAACATGTTAAACATCTTAAATACTACAACAGGTTTGTAGATGATGTTTTTCTGCTGTGGGGTGGCACTACTGAACAATTATTAGCCTTTGTGAAATATCTGAATGAGACAACAGATTTCCTTAGTTTTGAATGCTCTCACTCGTTTGACGAGATTGAGTTTCTAGATGTTAAAATAATGAAGGGAGCTACTGGCTTTGACACTGAGTTGTTTAGGAAACCCTGCTGGAGGAACAGTTTATTGCATCGTAACAGCATGCATCCTAAGCATGTACATCAGAACATAGTCAAGAATCAGACCATTAGAGTCTCTAAATTGACCTCAAAGAATAGTGCTTATAACCATCACAAATCACAACTAGCCAGGAACTTTATATCTAGAGGCTATGACCAGACACAGGTACTTGCTGATATTGCCATGGGGGATCTTCACAGGGATGACATTGGAGCCCCTTTGATTAATAGATCACATTCCCATAAACGTTTCAATACGGCAGACAGTACATCTTCTGTCAACAGAATAGTCATTCCTTATACCAATAAGAACAATCATGTTTTGGATGTTATAAACAAGAATTGGAGACTTCTGATGGTTGACGAAAGAATTAAGAATTTGGTCGATGAGAGACCTCGCGTAGCATATAGGAACATGTTGTCTCTCAATAGACTACTATGTTATGATAGGATCCACCCGAGCGATAGATCCTTGAAGAGGACAGGCACTTTTGCCTGAATACATATCCTGTTCTGATTGTTTTATACATCCTAGAACACGACGTTCCTATAATTTTAAGCACTATGCAGATTGTAGATCTACCAACTTAGTCTACATTGCTGCATGTCAGACATGCAATGTTTTTTACGTTGGAATGACTACAAGAACTCTACGGGAACGCATCAGGAAACACCTTTATGCTATTGGCAAGGGCAACACCACCAATGCCCTAGCCAAGCATGTAATAGATAAAGGTTGCTCCCATACATTTAGGTTTCAAGTCTTAGAATTAGTTACAAAGAATAGCAGATTGGGCGATGTTAAAAACCTTACTGAAGAGAGGGAAGCCAAATGGATACTTAGACTGCAGGCTCATAGGTTTGGGTTGAATGATAGGATAGCACTCAAACCGATTTTAGCCAATAGACCCCTTAGGCATTAGTTTTTAGATATATTATGTTATTATTGAATGTTCTTTATTATTTTTATTGTTTTGTCATCATTAACTGCTCGTGATTTGAATTTATTGATTTAATCATTTGATAAGGAAGTGATGTAATCAATCCTATTTAAGGGGAGGCTCCTTGACTGCTTTTATGTCTGATGAAGCGTTTGTGATAACGCGAAAGCACTAACTTTTACTGCAGTCGTTTTATCTGTTTTACAATAAAATGTGGTTGCTACCTATTGGAGAGAGGACATTTTTCTTACGTTTTGCAGCGCATGGTGCACCTTCTTGTTTTTTTTCTCTTGGTTTTAGAATTTGTTTTCTGACATACTGTAAATATTGCATACAGCTATTTATGTTCCATTTTTCTGGGGGGGGGGTTTGTTTTCATATTGCTTATAAGATATGAAGTCTACCTTACAATATAAGTTTTAGAGGAATATTGAAATAATGAACTAAATGTTATTTTGCAGTGCATATAGCTGAAATGTGCTATTACACATTCTTTAGGGATTACAGCATGTGATCAGTGCTCTACTATGAAATGAGGTTCTTGAACTTGTAATAGTAAAATGTGTGGTATTTACAACTACTTGAGAAAAACTACACCTCAACCAGTCTCAAAGATGTGAAATGGTAATCTGGGAATGGTTTCATTCTTGGAGAATGAATGTTGCTGCATCTTTAGTCTTTTCCCGGTTAGGGATCGCCACAGCGGAACTCCGGTCCGCTAATGATTGGCAGTAGATTTTTACATACCGAGTTTCCAGCCCTGACGTACAACCTTCAACGAAAGTATGCCCATTCATGCAGGTCTACACACAGAAAAAGCTTTAGCTGAGAATCGAACAGGACGACGTCTTACTGTGGGCAACAACGCTACCGCAGCACCAAGGAGAATGAATAATTGGCCTATATTTCCACAATAACTGAATGCACAGTCTTTTCCTTCAAAAGAATACTATTTTAAAAAAATGGGTCAACATTTATTATCTAGTTCATCTTACAGTTATTGCTTCCAAAAGTGGTAACAAATCTAAGCTCATCATTGTTTTGAGTTGTATGAGACTGACACTAACTCAGCTGGATCAATATTAGCTACCTATTTTTAATAGGTAAACAGAGGTAATCCAGAGGGCTCGAGTGAAGTGTGGTATAACAAGAAAGAGTATAAAGGATAAAGTCCATCTACCTACTTAAACTGTGCTATGATATAACAGTCTAGAGAGAGGGTAAAGTTAGTAACTGGAGTAGATTGGTACTGTAACAGACCAAAACGTGCACAGAACATGTGTTATAAGTAATGTGCAATCCACTAATGGAGTTAATATTTATTACTGATTATTTACTGAGGAAGTCTGACCGAGTACAAGGCACCTTTTCATCAGAGGCTCTGGAAGAAAAGCACCATATACCAAAATTACAAAATACATACACAGAATAAAATACAGGTAAATGATAAAAGCTACCAAAAATATAGTTGAAGTAAGGCATATTTTAGTACACAGGAAATAGAGCAATACAGTTCGCAGTGGTGTAGGAAGAAAATAACAGTGGGGTAAATACGTTAAATATTAAGATTTGGAAAAAAATATATACCCGACCAGGAAAATCCAGTCTCAAACACCTATCCTATACAGATAGGCTAAAAGCCCTGTCACTCTACTTAGTCTTACACAGACTGCTCAGAGGTGACCTGTGTCTGGCATACAAGGCCATTTCAGACCCAGCCTTGATGGAGTTGCTGCATATCTACAATAGCAAAGTAGTGGAAAACTGGAGTGGCTGAGGAGGGGTTGCTGTGTGTGGGGAGGAGTAGGGGGTCACCACAGGTGGAGCTGCTCTTAGGGGCAGAATGTCCAGATTTTTGATCAGTTGCTTATAAAATTAGATATTTTCTGGCAAACTACTTGGATAATCTGAGGACTGAAGTCACAAAATAAGATATACATTTTTGTTTCAGACTTCATATCCTCCAGAATGCATGCTGAGACAAGGGGAATAGGTTGGAGTAATATGTTATGGGAAACTCTGTGTGAAATGTTTACTGAATGTAGAATGTATGACAATGGTATAAGAAGCAATTGTATTCAATGCTAAATATAGAGATGAATGAAGTGAAAAAAATGAAAAGTAATGAGAGGGATACTCACACTGCAAGATTATTTGCCGTCTTAGGGAATGTAAGCATTTATTATGGTAGCCTTCACCTTGAATGAAGTAATTCTGGCATGGATCAATGAAAACTGTTGGGCAATACTTTTGGCTCCATCATTGGTGTGTACAGTTTAGGTGACAGGAAGGGCTCAGTGATGTTATATAAATTTTATTACGAGTTTTATAGTACTTCTGGCACTGATCAACTCAGTATGTAGGACAATATTGCTAACTTCCTGTATTTGTGTGTACAGTTTAGGTGAGAAAAAGGGCTCAGTAATATACAACTGCTATGCTACTTTTATTGAATTATTCAGGTCTTTCCTAAAAGATGGTAATGACTCAGTCTTACATTACACCTGCACCAGGAATGTAATGAATGTGTGCTCAACAGGTTATGTGCATCAGTTATCACCTTTATCTGAGCATGCAGAACACTGCAGTAATGAAATGTAAGCCATTATCACATTATTAAATTTACAGTATGTGCAGTCACAGTATAACACAAAGTAATTATCACTTATCAGGTAAAACTCAGCAGCTGCTCCTGTTATTCACATTACTGAAGTCGTTATCACATTGACGAATGCACATGCCAGAATTTGGTTTCAGTCTATGTGGAGTCATGCACAAGTCCCCCAAGTTGCTCTCTTTCATTTCTGGCAAAATACTTCGCTAGGGAACATGTCATGTATTAGTACTTAACACTAAGAGAACATTGTCTGTATGCTGTACACCTACACAGGTATCACAGTTTGTTTAGGACTTAGGTTATGAAAACTCATATTTTTTTCCCAAAATGTTTTTATTCATTTTATAACACTTTCCTAGGGAGCATGTCAATGTGCTAAGTAATAACTCATTTTGAAGGCAGTATCAGTACTTAAAACATGGTAAAAGAACCGTGTCTGTATGCTGTACACATGTACAAATATCACAGTTTCAGGACTTGGGTTATGAAAATTATATTATTTGTTCATATTTTGGTAAATAACTTTGCTAGGGAACATGTCAATGTGCTAAGTAATCCCTCATTTTGAAGACTATTCGTACAATGTGGTAAAAAAAAGTGTCAGTATGCTGTACACAGGCAGATATCACAGTTTAGGACTTATGAAAATTATATTTTTTCATATTTTTGTAAATAACTCTGCTAGTGAGCATGTTAATGTGCCAAGTAATCACTCATTTTGAGGTCAGTATTAGTACTTAAAAGATGGTAAAAGAACTGTGTCTGTATGCTGTACACATGCACAAATATCAGAGTTTGTTTAGGACTTAGGTTATGAAAATTATTATTTTTTTCATATTTTGGTAAACAACTTTGCTAGGGAGCATGCCCGAGTGCCAAGTTATACCTCATTTTGAAGACAGTATTACTCCTTGCAACATGGTAAAAGAACTGTCTGTATGATGTACACATGCACAGATATCATTGTTTAGACTTCTAGGATTATGAAAATTATACATTTGCCATAATTATGCCCATATCTTTGCAAGGATATATGGTGACAACACACGATTCATCATTTTGAAGCAGACATTGAGCCACACAACTTACACACAGAGTCTATATTAGATTACAGAATGCTTAAAAAAGCAAAAGGTGATTAATCGACCCTATCTAAGCGAAAGCTTACAATGCTGAAGTGTCAGAACAACAATTTTTTTCCAAAGGGGGGGGGGTATCGTTGTTCCAACAACAACAAAATCAATCAATAAATAAACAATTTCAAACATTACATTAAGTGGGGGGCTGTGCCCCCCACACCCCCCCCTACTTAAATATACCAACTCCGAGACCGCACTACAGTGCCGAAAATGGCAAAGTACCGAAGCGGCCAAGCAAATTCTTTCCCAGGGAAAGAAAGAATTCGCTTGACAGCCACTTCGGTATTTTGCATTTTCAGCGTTTTATTTTCGACCAAGACGCATTCAAAAGAATGCGTCTTCAATCTTGTAATAAGACATGCAGTCTCTGTTACAGGTGATGATATTGTGCTTTAATTATCAATTATGAAAAATATATTATTAATCATTTCTGTGAATCTCAGTGACGAAGCATCCCACAATAATGACTACGGTATTATTTTAAAGCTTACATTCATACAAATTCATTACAAATTGTATGGGTCTACATAGTACATTCACCAAGATAGTGATTTGTTTTATCAAAAAGGTAACAAATACGCATAATATTAGCATTCCTTGGCAAATATTTAACAATGACGTAGATATACACCATCAACATTTACACTATTGGAAAGGTCAATGCCTGCTAACAGCTTTCGCATTCACATTTTTAGTCTAGCTCTTATGGTTGAAGAGTTATGAACATTTGTTTTCTGTATTGTATTACAGATGGATTATCTGAAAATGAGCTCAGGATGCACTGTTATTCCTATGGTGGAAGTAAGCAGGCAGCATTTTCTGAGCTGCTCCAGAGTGAAGGAGTTAACCTGGCTACATAAAACAATAAATCTACCTGAACCTTTCTCTTTTGGAATTGAAAGGGCATGTAGATCCCTCGGAGGACCTTCGAAGAAGGAAAACTCACCATCACATTCAATATGTCCAGCTTAGAAAAATATCAAATTATTAAAAACAGCATGGTCCTACCCACCTATTAAAATAGGTGAACACTAAGATTACAAGTATTTTGTTAGACACAAGTACACTGTTCTCTTTACATAGGCCTGTAAAGCAGATGTAAATTTTACATGCAGATGCAACAAAAAAAGGTCTCCAAACCCTTCAGCCAAGAATATTGGCAAGAATAAAATCTTGCAACAGAATGTGCAGTACACTGAGTACAGACAGATCTTTTTTAGATGGTATGAGGCTTGGAAACCAAGGTTAGAAAGGCATGTAGAAATTTACAAGGTGTTTGTATTATTAGGAGATTTGTTAGGACTGATATGCAGAACGTTACTGCAGTGCAGTTCTTAGAAGTTTAGCACAGATACTTGAGAGTGGGTGCAGAAGTCAGTTCAAATATTCAGCATTCCAGAATAATAAATTATGCTATTCAGGAGAACAGGAATAAAACTGCAGAAGCTATGGACACAATTATCAGCCCTGTTATTGGAGACAGTAAGATTTGAATTATATTATTCAGGAGAAAAGGAAAAGGAGTGCAGAAGCTACAGGCAATTCTTGGAATTTATAAATTCCAACGCCCTGGATCAACTAATCCTTAGTCCCACCAGGGGCTCCAATACTCTAGACCTGGTCATTACCAACATGGGAAATCCGATGCTCCACACCTATGGTCACCTCCTCGTTGGTCATGTCTGACCATAAGTTAATCACCCTTCACAGCCACATCCCACCCCCACCACCCAGTAAGGAAACCTCCGTAAAAAGCTTCTCCATATCCAACTTCATGCTACTCTAGTCAGAAGTGACAAACTTCATGACACCCATGCAGATGGGAACTGAAAGTTCGACTGCCGAATCCTACACTAAGGCACTGTAAGAGTACATCCACTCGTGCATGAATCATGCCATCCCCAAGAAAACCAAGACGCTCTCCTCCAAAAAAAAAGGAAGCCAATCTGGTGGTCCCTTGCCATAAACAAACTTAACAAAAGGAAGAAATGGCTGCAGAAAAGAGGAAAATCCCAGGATGCAAAAAACTCCCTTACCAGCCTCAGTAAGAAGCTGAGATCCCTCATTAAATCCTCCAAAGCTAGTTAGGAAAATAAAATTGCCAAAGATTCCTAAGACAACCACAGGGCATTCTATAGCTAGGTCAAGAATCTAAATGGCAATGCTCAGATCTGCTCTGAGCTACAACAGAATGGCATTAAATATACTGATCCCAAAGATATTGCTAATATCCTGGCAGATCGATTCAGTGCAAACTTCACCATCCTCTAACCCCCTTAAAGGGCCCATCTCAATACCGAAAGATTGCCAAATTCCAGTAAGAACGGCCACACAGATAAAAAACTAAGCTAGGAATACAGCATCCATGGGACCAGACGACATCCCAGGCTGTGTACTACATGAACTACAAAATGAACTGGCACCTCACCTAAGTTTCATGTTTAATCACAAACCCATCTCAGGCTTAGTGCCCACTGAGTGGCGCACAGCTGCAGTTAACTCACTCCACAAGGGGGGATGCACCTTGGATCCCGGGAACTACCGCCCCATCAGTCTGATGAGCCTGATCAGCAAGGCCATGGAACGTATTTATCATGGAACTTATAAACAAAAATATTGGCAACCTTCAAACACTGGACCCCACCCAGTTTAGGTTCGTGAAGGGCAGATATTGTCTCCTGAACCTGACTTGACTTCTTCGAATCAATCTCTAGAGCCGTGGACAAGGGTAAGGTGGTCCACATAGCCTATCTGGACCTCACCAAGGCCTTCAACACCATCCCCCACTCTGGAATCATAGATAAACCTACTAAGCTGGGCATTAATCCCTACATCACTCGATTGGTTGCCAACTGGCTTACTGACAGAACCCACACTGTAAAAGTAGCGGACTCCAAATCCAGCTCCAGACAAGTGGCAAATGGAGTACCTCAGGGTTCAGTCCTGGGACCACTCTTGTTTGGCATCTACTTCTCTGAAGTACAGACCAACACTAAGGGGCTCTGGCTAACAAAGTGCGCAGATGACTGCAAACTGGGAGCCTTTAATGAATCCCCAAATGATGTGGATATTCTACAGAAGGGCCTTACAGCAACAGATGCTTGGTGCCAGAGCCATGGGCTCAAGCTCAATGCCAAGAAATGCATAGTTATCCCCTTTGGGAAAAAACAAGTACCGTGAATTACCACATTGGGTGTTGGCAGTACACTAAACACCCAAAGTGTAATGAGACTTAGGGACACAGGTGGACAGTGGTCTCACCTTCGATAATCACATCACCACAACAGTCAGGAAATCCTTCTACGTGGCAAAACTCATCACTAAGGGCTTTTCATCCAGAAAAAAGGAGGTCATTGTCCCACTGTACTCATCCCTCATTAGACCCATTACAGAATACAACGACCCGTTTGGTATGTACCTCTCAAGACATCTGCAACAACTGGAAAGGCCACAAAAATACCTCACTAAAAGAATCACAGACCTAAAGCAGATGCCCTATGCTGACTGTCTAAAAAAACTCCACCTATATTCTGTCTCGTATAGTCTACTCAGAGGCAATCTCTGCTTACCATACAAGGCCATGTCAAACCCAGAGCTGCTGGACATGCTACACAAAGAAATCCCAATCCCTCAGAGATACATGCTCCAGGAATCTAAACCTGGTCATCACAATGAACAAAACATGCTGGAGGGATAGGTTCCTGACCCAGAGACTCCCTAGACTCTGGAATAGACTTCCCATACATGTCAAGCAGTGTGCCTCTTTGGCCCTCTTCAAAAGGAACCTGGACGATTGGATGGGAGATAGGAAAATCACTCCGGGGAATCACATCAGTCGCCCTGTTAGACAGGGGTCCAGGGAAGTAAATACTGTGGGAAGAAATAGCCAGGGAATTGTTATGGCTAGGCTTTTACAGGCCCTAGGGCCGATAGCCTACCATCAACCTTTGAACCTATAGGCACTGTTATTGGGGTCAGTAAGGTTTGACTTTTTTGTGTACAGAATTTGCTAACAGTATAAGGATTACAGACGCTAAGGACATAAGATTTAATTTGAATATTTTTTATATCTGGGCTCCATTTCACATAAAACATTAACTGAACTACAGTTTATGTAGACTTTTATTCTGAAAACTAGAAAAAAATTTGAGATTTGGCACAAAAAAAGGAGAGGCTAGCAACTGTTCAGCACAGTTACGGATAATTAAAGATAAAGACATTTCTTCCAGTTATTTACAGTTTATTCCAATATTCTACATGCATAACAATTCTTACAATCATGTAGTCAGATTTGTCAATGATTATTCGGGTAAAGTGTGTGTGTGTGTGTCTTTCGGCTTTTCCCGGTTAGGGGTCGCCACAGCGGAACTCCGGTCCGCTAATGATTGGCAGTAGAGTTTTACATGCTGGCTTGCCGGGCCTAACGCACAACCTTCAACGAAGGCAGCCCATTCCGCGTAAATACACAGTAGACGCTTTAACTGAGAATCGAACGGGCAACGTCTAACTGTGAGGCGACAACGCTACCGCAGCACCCGGGTAAAGTAATAAAAGAAAATCCTGTTTTCCACTGATCAAAGAACTTAAAAAGAAAAATACCAAAGCTCATTTGCCGTTTCCTGCAAATATCAAATTATTTCTTTCTGAAGGAGGCACTCACTTTTAACAATAAAATCCTCAACACTGAAGAAATTGAGTGAAATAGTATATTTCTCAAGAGACAGAGTGAGCTGCATTCCTGGAAAACTGCTTCTAAAGTTAAACAGATTAAAAACAAGTGATTTGTATTCTCCGATTGCAGGACTTTTATTTTCTGAAACAGATATGCCCTTTAAGTTAAAGACTTGCATTGGACTTTGTGCGAGAAATCTACTGAAGATAGCTTTTTTTTTTCTTAGATGTGAATAATTGGCAAAACAAAAACTAGAGTAATGTTTTATATTGAGCTGTTGCTGACATATATTTTGATTACATTTCACTAAATGTTAATAGTTTATGCAGTAGCGTTATTAACTAACTGCACATATTAATGGAAAAAAGTTAAATTAGGCATTTGTTCCCAAGTAAAACAGCTTAATAGAATTAAGAATGAGAAACTTACAGAGGACATTAACAGCCGCTGTGTGTTGTCATTCTCACATGCTGCAATCATTCTATTGTCAGGATGTGAAACTTAGATGGCAAAAAACACACATTCAAATTAAACAAGCAGGATTTTTTATATATAGTCAAAAAAGCCTTTAATACTAGAATTAATTAAAAAAAAGTAAATATCGTATGAATATATCTTATGAATAATATGGAAATGCACAAGGAATGAATATCTAATATGCAAGGTTAATAAAAACAGCAGTATCTGTAAGTTAAGGAATATATCTAGTTTCACTGTGTGTGAAGTATAAACTGGATATTGTCTACATTTATTAAGCATCTGATGGGTTTTTTGTTCCGAGTTCCTGCCAAGGAGTGCATCATGTAACTTGTTTGCAGTTAAAAGCTTTCTCCAGAGTCTCCTTGCTCCTATCTCTGTTTAAAATTTTCATTTAAAAGGCTCACTGCTGCTTTTCTGCTGTGATAAGACATTTCTGCATTTTTTTCTACCAAAGTAGTGTGGGTATTTGTAGCACTGTCCATATTCAGGCTTGTGTTTTGGGCCTAGTTGTTGCAGAGGCTATGTGCCTGAGCATGTTCAAGGCCATCTTAGTTTAGCCAAAGCCATACTGCATTTCAGTGAGAGGGGATTGTTTATGGTCATTGGCTGATTGGGGTTACCTGGACTATGGCTTGGAGTAAGCACCTCATTGGTTCTTTCGAGCTTTTTCAAGTTGTTTCAGGTTTCAACTTTATGGTACCTAATAAGTTAACTTGTGAGTGTTTCTGCCATTTCACACTGAGCTAATCAGAGGAAGGGCACTGAGCAAACCCGGATCTGTAATATACAACATTAAATATCCTGTTTTTTGCTTATTTTTACACGTTATTTATAGCACTTTTATTGTCTGCTGCATACTTTTCTATCCATCTAGTTTCACTGTGTGTGAGGTATTGAACTGAATATTGTCTACATTTATTAAGCATCTGTTTGGGTTTTTTGTTCTGATTTCCTGCCAAGGAGTGCACCATATTGTTTCCTACCCTCCCTCCCTACTGGTATCGTGTCTTGTACTTGGTGGCTTTGCAGTTGCCCGCCCCTACTGCAAATTTGATGTGGGACACTCCTCCCAGTCTAGTGTCATTACCTCATTCTATCTAATCCAGGGAGAACATTTCAGAAGGCCAACCCATGTAGTTTCTGTCCCTCCTTTCCCCTTTCCAAAAAAAAAAAAAAAAAAAAGAATTCTAAGCTTGTTTCCTGCCTTTCCTATAAGTAGTCTAGTCCAAATACAGACTCGCTATATCCAGGACTGTACGTTTCTGAGCCCCCAAGCCTTTCTGTGCTGGAGGGAAGCCTTCTAGCTTAATTTTCTTTCTTAGAACTAGCCAGTTTTTTAGCTTCAGCACTCAAATCTGTTTCTTTGAGCTCAGCACTTGTTCAGAACTCACTGTAAGCACTAAATAAGCTACAAATTACTACAGCACTCAACTTTCCTCACTTGTCTAGAGGAAAACAGTTTTAGTACTTAATAAATAAGCACATATCCAGGCACGTCTAAGGGTCAGCTCCCAGTGTTTTCTCCTGTCTATCTTGGGGCAATGCAGCAATCGCTGCATGTACACAGACAACCTTCTACTCCTACCATCCAACACTACAACTTGTGAGAGATGCACTTAGCCAACTGGAAGCAAAGTTCTCTTCACCCAAGACTGGACTAGACAGTCAAGAGGAGAAGGTAAACACTTGCACTACACCACACTCATCACATAGTTCCTCAAAACCTACACCACCAAAACACACACACAGAAACACAACACACACCTACATTCGCAGAGGCTTTCAAAAATCTACCCAAGCAACAGGGACCTCCAAAGCAGAAATGCAAGCAACCTCCACCCCCCCCAACACAAACCAAATGACACACAGTCCACAAACTCAGTGTGCCACTCAACCACAGCCCATAAGGCATAACGTACCCATCACTCTAGTCATAGGTAACTATAGTCGGGCACACTGATGTTACACTCACCAGGCTAAACAAGGAGAAAGTTACTGTCAAGCTGCCTGTCGGGTGCCAGGATCCTCCACATAATGCACACACTCAGGTCACTCCACAATAAGTACAAATATGACTCTGTCATTTCCTCCAAAACAAGGAAGCCAATCGGGTGGTCCCCTGCCATAAACAAAGTCTACAACAGAAGAAAGAAACTGCTGCAAAAAAATAAGAGTAAAATCCCATGATTGGAGGAACTCCTTTGGTCAGCCTCAGTAAGAAGCTGAGATCCCTCATAAAATCCTCAAAGCTAGTTACGACAACAACATTGCCACAGATTCTAAAGACAACCACAAAGCATTCTATAGCTATGTTACAAATTTCAATGGCAACACTCAGATCTGCTCCGAGTTACAGCACAATGGCACTAAATATACAGAGCCAACTGATACTGCCAACCATCCTGGCAGATGGGGTAAACTTTACCTCCCTTACCCCTAATGGGCCCATCTCTATACCAAAAGAATGTAACGTTCCTGTAACCACAGCTGCACAGGTATAAAAAACCCACACACACCACACACCACACACACACACACACACACACACACACACACACACACACACACACACACACACACACACACACACCACACACACACACACACACCACACACACACACACACCACACACACACACACACCACACACACACACACACACACACACACACCACACACACACACACACACACACACACCACACACACACACACACCACACACACACCACACACACACACACACACCACACACACACCACACACACACACACACACACACATATCCACTAGAGAACGAACTGGCACCCCACCTAAGTACCATGTTCAATCATAGCCTCACCTCAGACTTTGTGCCAAATGAATGGCACACAGCAACAGTTATCCCACTGCACAAAGGGGGAGCCAGCACAGACCGCAGGAACTACCGCCCCATTAGCCTGACGAGCCTGGTGTGCAAGGCTATGGAATGTATCACGGAACTTATAAACAATGACATTGGTAATCTTCAAACTCTGGACCCTACCCAGTTCGGGTTTTGCAAACGGCAGATCATGTTTCCTAGCCCTGATAGACTTCTTTGAAGCGGTCACCAAAGCCGTAGATGAGGTAAGTGGTCCACATAGCCTATCTAGATCTTGCCAAGGCTTTAGACACCATCCCCCACTCTGGAATTATACTCACTAAACTAGGTATAAATCCCTGTGTCACAAGATGGGTTGCCAACC
>NC_056733.1:71925361-72027861 GCF_019279795.1 Protopterus annectens | reverse complement strand
TCCCCCTAAACGATGCTGTAAGCACTTTCAATAGCATCTTCATGAATACTTAACTCCTTAGCTCCCTCTAGGAAGATCAGAGTAAATTCAAACCATGCTTCCTGGCTCTCCAAAGAGACTAGGTCCCTTATGAAACAGAGATTGTGCTAGGAAAACCTGGACTAAAACTAAACCACCATTTCTTCAAAAATACAGGCAACTGAGGAACCTTGCAAAAAAACATACAACTAATGACAAAAAGTTATACTATAGCTCTGCTCAGCTTAACAACAAATCCAATCCTAGAAAATTTTGGTCAATTCTCAACAACATCCTCTATCCTGGAAAGCCCTCTAATCCCTCCCCATACCCCAACTCTTCCTCTCAAGAAACAGCTACCCTCCTGAATAAACACTTCATCTCTTCCATCCAAAATCTGATAACCTCCAAGCCAAACTCTACTTTGATACCCACCCCTCCAACTCCCACTAACACAACTTTGTTTAGACCGTTCCCATTACTTGCATCAAATCTCTACTACTCAAGCTAAAACCTTGCTCTCCTTCCAATGACAATCTCCTACATTCCTCTAACTTATTGCTGACTCAATTGCCTATCCTATATCTATACTAATTAATCAATCTATTCTGGAATCAACTCTCCTCACCCTTTGGAAATCTTTCTTCACTATTCCTCTTCATAAAGGTGGCAACTCCACTGACCCCTCAAACTACTGACCCATTGCCATTCTGTCCCCCCTCTCCAAGATATTAGAAAAATGTATTCACTCACAGCTTCTCAATCACCTCCTCACACACCACTTACTTACCCCTACCCAACATGGATTTCGACCTCACCACAGCACCACCACTGCCCTCCTCTCCTTCACTCATATCATTGCAGAGGCCCTAGACAACAATTTCCGGTCTCGTTCTAGACCTCTCCAAAGCCTTTGATACTCTCTCTCATCCTCTACTACTATCCAAACTCGCAAATCTCCAACTATCCCCCTCCGCACTTGACTGGTTTAATAGTTACATATCTGGCAGGGAACAATCTGTCAAATGGCTCTCATCCTCCTCACCTTTCCTTCCCATCTCCACTGGTGTTCCCCAAGGCTCCATCTTGGGACCCCTTTTGTTTAACTTCTTCACCAATTATCTTTACACCTCTTGCACAGAATCCTACCTTATTTAGTACGCCGACAACTCCACACTTATATCCATCTCAAATAACACTCCTGAACTACACTCCCTGACCCAACAGGCCCTACTATCCACTTAACAATGGCTCTCTCACAACCTATTGATCCTAAATCCCAAAAAGACCAAACTCCTACTTTCCCTTCCCCGTTCTCTCTCATCACAAAACCTCTTTTTATTACATCTTCTAACAATACAACTATCCAACCTGATACCCACACAAAACTCCTAGGGGTCATTATTGATGAAGAACTAAAGTTCAACCTACACATACTCACATGCATTTTAAAAAAAAAAAAAAAGAAAGAAAAAGAAACTAGGTCTGCTGTATCGGGAAAAAAAAATCCTAATCTCTGAATCTAGACTTACCCTGGGTCAGGCACTCATCCTCTCCTCCCTCTTATATGCCGCCCCAGTTCTTACCAATATCCAGGCCTCCACTCTAAACAAACTCCAACATACTTACCATAAAATAGCCAGATTCATTACTAACTCCCCATACAACTCACACCACTGCATTTCTTTAAACTCTCTTCAATGGCTTGAACTTCCCCAATATCTGCTATCTTATCAATTTCATATGCTACACTCTTTATAAACCCTCCTTCTGTCCATCTCTATCTTCCTTAGTCTCCATCTACATCCCATCCCGGACCCTCCGTACTTCTAACCAACAATTACTTGATATCTACCACCCAAAAAGGTCAGTAGGCAAACTACAAAGACTCCCATGCTTGGAACAAACGTCCCATTGACTTGCGTTCAATCTCCCACACCTCACACTCTAAAAGCTTATTTTCTCAATTCCATGCCCTTGCCATGACCCTACCTAGTCTTCCCTTCCCTTTATGTACCCTCAAAAGGACCATACTTAGTACCTCATTACACCTCTCTCTCCAATGTGTCCACTATACATTTGCATAATTTTATACAAACAAAAAATGTTTGTTGACCTATTGAACTATATCAATGTAAAATTGTTACATAGCTTCTTTTTAATGCAACTTTAACTTTATGCATGCAACCCAGCATATGTGAATCTTTTTGCTATAACTGCTATTATATCAACATTGTTTAAAATTGTACTTTTTTAAAATGTACTACTGGAGCTTGTCTCCTCGGGTCTCCACTGAAAATGGGCCACAAGCCCAGTTGGACAAACCCGGTTAACAAATATCAATAAATATACAATATTTAAGTAACTTATGTTACAAAATGCTATCATCTGCTTCTTTTAAACAAAAAGAGAACAAACTGTTGTACTTTGCAGAAAATCTACTGTAATGCCCAAGGTCATGGACTCCCATTAATGAGCCCAAAGGAATGTATACATTTATATTAATTAAATAGCAAACTCTACACACTAGCTAATTTTTACCCAACGGCTGAAATAGTTGCAAGAGTGGCTAAACATCACGTACTACAGACCACTGGAAGGGTAGTTAAGTTCAGCAGGGGATTTCAGCTACATATCTTGTAGAGAAGATACAGGTTAACAGAAAAAAAGCTAAAATACTGGCTTCAGTTAAAGCACTAGACAGACAGATTAGTAATAATAAAAGCAGAAGATAAACCACCGTTCTTCACTCATTCTTAGGCACATGGAATGCAAACTAGAATTGCTAGAATTTATGTATCTACAGATTTATATTAAGTTAATTACTTTAAACTATTCATTGTTCTTTATCTGATCGTAATGCACAGAGTATTATTAATAGATATAAGGGAATGTCATTATTTACAGAACCCCAACATATATAATGAAGTTTAAAGAATTTAAGAGTGTTATCTTAAGGAACAAGTCAAGAATTTTTTTCTCTGAATGATAATGGTTGGGTTAGTAAAGTTATACTATGGGACTCCTTAAAAATGCATATTAAGGACAGAACAGGAAGATGGGCTAGTAATAAAAATGAAAGAGTGGGATAAAGAGTTGTTAGAAACACAAGAGGAAATACACAAAGCGAACTTAACAAAAACTAAAAAGTGAATTTATTAAAAATTAATGACAAAATATCAAACAATTTTAACACTAAGTGTAGATAGCTTTAGAAATAAGATTGCAGTTATGCAATAACTTCAAAAAATCTACACAGATAAGAGGCAAGAAGATGTTAAGCAAAAAGGCAGAAATCCTCACACTAAAGCTTTCAGAGGAAATGCTCAACATTTTTTTTTAAATTCCATGAGAATCTGAATAAAAATTATAATCCAGATTACAAAATTGACAAGTATTTAAAAAATGTTAATAAACTTAATGCCCAACACGTATCCCCCCTCTGAATAAGCCTACTGTCCTATTAAAAGTTAAAGAAGCTTTAAAAAAAAGGGGAAAACAGTGGTAAAGCTCCAGGGTTAGATAGTTTAAGTATGGAATAACAGTCAGTCTGTTAAATATTTTAGAATTGCTGAGTGATGTTTTCAGCATAATTCAGAGTGACAAAATAATTCACTCATGGAAATATTCTGCAATCTCACCTATAGTTAAACAAGGAAAGGATAATAAGCAAGTTTCCTCATACAGACCTATTTCATTATTAAAATATAAAACTATAAAATATTTATTTCCATCTTCACTACAAGATTGAGATATAGTAGATTAATTGACTATAAATCCTGTTTGATCTTTGTCAACAGATTAACATATGATAATATAAAAAGGGTAGTATCTATCTTTATATTTAGCAAAAGGAAATGAACAAGAAATTGGCCCTAATTAGCTTACATATCAAGAGAGCTTTTGATTCTGTAGACTGGAACCACTTGTTTAAAATGTTAAAAGCATTTGCATTCCCGGAACAATTTATTGGAATATTTAAAATAAATAAATAAATACAAATGTCAGACTCCAAAGTAAGTCAAAACTGGATCTTACATTACAAAGATTCACTTAGACAAAGCAAGGGAATCTCGTCCCCTCTATTATTTGCATTAGTTATCTAGCCCTTAGCTAATAGCATAAGAAGCAATGAAAAAGAATTGCTGGATTCTCAATTAACAAGGATTGTCAATCTAAAATACAGGTGTTTGCACTTTTTGCACATGATAATTTACAAACTATAAGAAATTTAAAATACTGAAAAGAAACAGATGAGGAAACTGAAAAGTTTCAAGAAGTATCGCTGCTGAAAAGTAATAACACAAGTGAAACGTTAGTGTTAAATCAACTACTAGAGAGTACATTTAAAGAGGAATATAAACATAATTGGAAAGGAAAAGAACTAAAATATTTAGGAATGCAAATCTATAAAGTATGTACGTATGATTAATAATTTTGAAATAAATAAATGCTAGTACTTAGATGGAATTAATTTTTTTTTTTACTTTTGAGAGCAGTTAGTAATTGTTAAAATGACTACATTACCCAAGATTATACATTACATATACACACATTTATATATACACACACCGTATTTCTCTGTAAATAAGACCTAACCAGAGAATAAGGCCTAGTATGGTTTTCCAGGGTGGTCATAATACAAGCCCTACCCCAAAAATAAGCCCCAGTTAAGATAGTCAACAACACACGATAGAAGTGTTGAATTATAAAATAATATTATTGACACCTGTTGACTGAGGTTATCATACTTTGCCCATCATTTTCAGTCCATTCGGACACCAAACTTCTTCTCTTTGCAGAAAGTCGTAAGATTCTTTCCCCGGGAGTCCTCCACGATTCTTACTGTAACACTAATCCTCACTCACACTTGACGGCTGAAATCCTTGGCCCATAAACACTGGCAAGTGTACTTTGATTAGTCAAAGTACAGAAAATGCACGTAAAACATGCACACTTGATAATGAACAGGTGTGGTTGTGTCTTCTTAACAGTCACCATTTTGTGTTGCCACTCCTGTCTCAAAAGTCTTTAAACAACCCCCCCCCCCCAGACAAGATGAGTGCAAAGAGAGCTATTCCGTTGAGTACAAGAAGAATTGTGAAGGACTCCTGGGGAAAGAATCTAATGGCTTTCTGCAGAGAGAAGTTGTTGGATCTCAGGATGGTCTGAAAATGGCGAGCAGCGTACAACAACATCAGTCAACAGGCCGACGAGGGAAATGCTAAGTGCAAGTGTGGATCAGGTCGGCAACCATTATTTCCTGAGCTGGAAGACATCATCTGTGAATGGATTGCTAACAGGAGAGCAAAGGCTTTGGTTGTGCACAGGGCTGATATTCAAGCATTTGCCCTTGCAATGGCACCACAGTTAGAAATAACCCCAGAAGAATTCAACTATAACATTGGCTGGATGGCTTCCTTCAGCAATATGAAGATTGACAACACTGTTCAAGCTGGAAGACGCTGAAGTTATTAAACGTGCACTTGCATTCAAGTCCTTTGTTGATGACATCAACTTTTCTAAATACAAACTCTCCAACATGATTGCTATGGATGAAACTGCAGTGTTTATGGGTCAAGGATCTCAAACAACTGAGCAGAGGGGTACCTCGTCAATCTATATTCCCTCCACTGGCTACGAAAGTGCATGCGTTACTTGTATTTTGGCAATTCGTCTAGATGGAAAGAAAACCCCAACTCTAATCATTAGTAAGGGCAAGAAAGATAAGATTGAACGCGTTTCATGCATTTACATTCTTGAAACCAAAAAAGCCCGATGCAAACAAGCAGTTATAAGAAGTGGGTCCATGTAATGCTGCCACTTGTTTTGCGAGGTGGTGAAAGAGGTCTGCTAGTCTGGGATTCAGCCAGCACTCACTGCGCTAAAGACACGAAGAACCTCCTTGCACAGAGAAGAATAGATCAAATAATGATTCCCGCAGAAATGACTGCCTATGTACATACTCTTGATATTGCAATAAACAAGCCATTCAAGGACCACTTACGCATGGAACTCAAATGACTACATTGAAAAGAGAGAGAAATCCGGGTGAAAACTTTGTGAAGCCTAGCCTGCAAGAAGTTGCGACTTGGGTGAAGAATGCATGGGATAAAATCACTGACAGCTGTGTTGGCAATGCACTACGAGAAGGCTACATGGACAAGCATTGCTCATTTAAGGACAGCTCTACTGCTAGGCATGACAAATTGGGGCCAATGGTTCTACAGGAAATTGAGTTGCAAGAAATTCAGGCCAGAATTCGGAGGGGGGGGGGATTGGAGACTTATGACAATGTTCTAGAAGATGATGACATGACTATGTGAATAACTTTTCCGTTATTGGGGCAACAGAATGGACTGCTTCTGCTTTCAGCTGCCATCAGGCTCATCAGTTTTTTGACTTTACTGTATTATGGTAACGTTTCATTATCAAGGGGTAATTACAAAGTAAGGCCACTAGTTCCCAGACTTCATTTTTATGACTTTCCATCATTCTTCTCTTACAGTTTGGGTAAAGAATAAAGAAAGAATCACCACTCAAAAAGTGGTAGTTATTCCCCTGTTTTATTCCCCTACTCTAATACTCACGTATTGAGATTTTTCTGCACTTTCTGTTAAGCATGAAATATTGCACTGTGAAAGCCAAGGTGTAGATATTCTGAAGTTGAAAGGTTTGTTGCACTGCTTATGTAGAATTCTCACAACTGTTAACACGTTACCTAGAACTGTTGCCCAATAACAGAAAAGTACCAAATAAATGTTGATTGTTAAAAACAGGGGGGGGGTAAATAAGGCATCCCCTGATAAGCCCTAATGTGTATTCCGGCAGGGGGGGTACAAGACCCGGTCTTATTTTCGGGGAAATACAGTACACACACACACACACACACACACAAACACACACACACACACACACACACAAACACACACTAGCTTAAATATTTGACAAAAAACTTTTAAATGGAAAAATAAATTTTAACTTCATTCTCATGGCAGCCTAAAAAGCAGGGAACTGCTTATAGAAATCAAATAAGATTATGGCATAATCCCAGAAGTAAAATCTATTCTGATGCAAATTTTATCTGCATTATACTCTGGACAAACTCCACTTACACTAGTCAATGGAAAACCATTCAGGAGCAGGTTATTCTTACAATTTTATAAAATATGACTAGAAATATGTAAATACTTTAATCTGGTTAATACCTCAGAAGGAAATTCATTTCAGTCTTTAGACTCTGCATACATGGAATCAAATTCTTAACAGTTAATATGCTAAACTCCATTAATATCAAAATGGAAATTTTTGTGCTTTCCCATTGCATACACCTCTAGATTTAAGGAAACTGAGAGCAACATTAAAATGAATTTATTACAAAAGGAATGGATTAGTATTACGGTCTGATTGTTTTGAAAAAGAAAAGCTAAATCACCAGAATTATTTAATGAAATACTGTAAGTTGGACAAAGCTGTTAATTAATATGATCCATCATGCAGTAGGTGGATTGGACACTCTAAATTGGCCCTAGGTGCGAGTGCTTGTGTGCCTTCTGTGGAAGCTTGGGCGCTGGGCTGGCAACTCAACATTGTAAATCTCCACTGCCAATCATGAGCGGACAAGTGATCCGCTGTGGCGACCCCTAACTGGGAAAAGCCGAAAGAAGAAGTAAGAAATTAAATGAATTTGTAAATACTAATGAAGAGGAACAGAACACAATTCCCCATTATATGAATGCTATCACTGAAGATAAAATGTCCAAGTTATATAAATTAATTAATTATAAATAATTTTGATGCAAAATTCTGGAACCTTGTAAACAGTAGTGGATGGAGTGACTCAACATATGAAGAATAAAACTTTGTTACTTAAAATCAGCTAGATAAACTTCAAATGTATAATGGAAAGTTTTATGTGGAAATGTATACACAGAATGTTTGTTATTCCCTACACAATCTCGGATTTTGGTAAAATGACTTTAGTTTGTCGAAGATATAGTAAAACTGTAAAAGCTGATTGGATGCAGATGTTTATGGATTATGAAAACAAAATAAAATGTATATTGGGACGAGAAGTACATTTAGAGAGTTACAGTCTGAACTACATCAATACTACTAATGAATGTGCCACTTCCTTTTTCTGTAAAAGCTAAACAAATTATCTTCTGGGGCCTGGCAGTAGCTAGTAAAGTTATTACAAAAAAACCCTGAAATGGAACTTGGTTCCTACATTAAAAGAATTTATAAATGTAATAGCAATACTATTCAAAACTGAAACTTAAGTGATCAGAATAAGATCAATAAATCATACTAAGACTTTTAGTAGTTGGGATAACCAGAAAATGTTGCTATTGAAATACCAAGACACTTAATGTGTTAATTGTACAAGGTTACCTTGATGACTCAATGCATTCCTAGTACTGTATAACCGTATGTGATGTTAAATTTCTTCCTGTGTGTGAACAAAAGTCTTGTATAATAGTAACTTCATGAAAGCAGAAGCTTCTTGCTCAAAGGGTGCTAAGTTTTCCCCAATACAGAACAAAAGTTTCAAGGTGGTGTTATTTCTTTCTGGGAGGGCTCAGATTAAGGGTTTTTTAGGCAGCTAGGATAACAGAGGGTTATAATGTCAGACAATAAATAAATAATCATGTACTTTGATATAGGCATAAAATAAGCCCACTTTAGCAGGTCTGAGAGGTAACTGAAAGCCAAAGATAGCTGAACCTGGCTAAGGTTCTGCAAGTCTGTTAAGGCAACACAAGGAGAAACTGTTCACTTAACTATACAAAAATTCCAGTGCTGGGATTTTTGGCCACGCTCAACACAAGACTTCTAGTGATTGTTTTTTTTGGCCACCCATAAAAGACAATATTTCTAGAGCTGGGCTTTCTGGCCACCCTCAGTGTGTAGCACTTCCTCTGAAAATATGTACCCGAAGGGGATTTATTTCATCCATATTGGACCTCTCTCACTTGCAGCCTGAAAGCATTGTCTGGTTAAGTGACTTGCTCAAAAATCACACAGTTATGCAATGGAGGCAGAGGGAATTAAACCTTGTACCACTAGATCACAGGAAATGCATCAATAACAGCTCATTCATCCTTTAAGCCAACTGTCGTAAGAGATTAACCATCTACTCTGTCAAAGTTTCATATGTCGAGATGTAGGACTGTCCCCCTATTTTGGGGGTAGTAGGTCTTCCTGGCAAGGCTTAAAAGAAGGGACAACCAATGCCTTGGCTGAAAGGATGTCATAAACATCCTTCGTCTCTCCCATCTGATTTTCTGCAATATGCTGTGGATGAGGGGAATGGGAAGGAAAGCATGCAGCAAAGACTGACCCACAAAATGGAGAACATATCAGTCATCCAGGCCTCTTTCTTGGGAATCGTGGTGCAATACTTAGAGCTGTTTTTTTTTTTTTTGCAAAACCACTTCTAGTGCACCCTACTTGTAGACCATTTCTAAAAAAAAAAAAAACTCCCTACTTAGCATCCATTCACTGAGGGTTAAAATGGTCTTAACCGAGAAAGTAATGGCTGGTGGAATTCACTCTTGCCTCCGAAGCTTCATCACAAACTTGCATGAACAGCCAGCAGAGGACATAGAAGTGGATCCCATCTTAATTGTAGTTTTCTGTCCGCCCTGATTAACCATGAACTCCGCCACCAAATGCTCCTGAACACCGATGGCAAAGGTCACCACCTCAACTTCCCTTATATCTGTGTTTTCCCCTAATTAGCTAGAGAGAGACGTCCCTTGGCCCCTTAGGTCTCCTGAAAGGGCTCCCCAAGCAGTGTCAGAGGAATCTGTAATCAGAATATAGGACCCTAATAAAAACTTACAAGAAGTCCCTTGTTAAAGTGATGTTCTCCATCCACCATGCAATTTCCTTCCTTATGCAAGGAAGCAAGGGTATAACGGACTGAAGGGAGTACAGAAGTTGGCATCACCTGCTCCTGAGATACCACTGTGATTTTTGAACGTGCAACCCAACTAGGGGAAGTGCCAAAAAGGAAGATGACATGTATCCCAGCAGTCTACTTAACTCTCTGAAATAAGAGGAATGTTGACCACCTTGTTTAAATACTAGGCGAGGAAGGGGGTCTTATGTAGGATTAGGAATGCCTTCTGTTGGTCTGCATATAGGCAAAACCTCCAGAAAAATAAGCTGTCTTTCTGGGGTAAGCTATGACTTACACAAGTTCAGATGCAGCTCTACCCTCTGGAAATATGTCACAGTAGTATCTATACAGCTTTCTGAATGAAGATGCCCTCAATCCCACAAAAACAATTATTGGAGCCAGGCACATTGACTTTACTGCACCCAGGATTTTTATAAAAGACAAGGATAGAAAACTGAAAGTGGGAACCCCTGACTGTTCCTTTATGCTGTGAGAATATGGAGGTAGGCATTCTCAACACCTAGGATTACCATTAGGACACTAGCGAAAATTAAGGGTAAAACTTTTTGTAGGGTCTGCATTTGGCTTTTTGGAACTAACAAGTACTTATTCAGCCCTGACAGGTCAAGTATGAGTTTCCAACACTCCGCTTGGGACCAGGAACAGTGAAAAATCCCATTAATTTGTCCTTTTTGGCATCAGTTCTATGGTACCTCATACCATGAGAGATTGTGCACCTGTTGAGGCATCATCAGGTGCACCTTTTCTCCAGGTGCCAATGGGATACCTTAATCTTGGGGTCATTAGAAACTGTAAGCTGTAACCTGACCTTAGGACTTGCAAGACTCATATGTCCTGGGTAATGGTTCCCCATTGGTCTGCAAGTATGGGGTCAGCATGTCTCCTGTTTTTACTGAAGGTGACAAAGGAGGGATAGACAGATGGGGGTTAAGATGGGATTTTGGTGGAGAGGGTGTACAGAAAGACTCATCTTCCTCTGTGTGTGTCCTAGTCTTGAAGCCCTAAGCCGCTCAGGCCTACTTTTGTAATTAGCTTTCTACTTCCTTTGGTGTTTTCTTTTGTCTTGTTTGGTGGTGGTGGTGGTAGGCAGGCCAACTTTTGCTTGGATAATTTCTGACATTATCTAAGAGAGGAGTGAAAGAGGTCCTTGAAAGATTACGTTATCCAGTCTTCCTCCAGCTTTTCAGCACATTATCTGCAGGGAATCTAAGCATAATGTCCTTAACCAAAACAGCAAAGAGCTCTACCTTTACATGTGATTTTTTTTTTTGGGGGGGGGGGGTGACTCTTCAGTCACACTTTCCTCCCTACAAATCCCATGGCACGCTGCCCTATATCAATCTACTACAATGTAGCCATACTTTGTGGAATAACAGGCTACCAGAGATTTGATGCTGCATAAATTTAACACCTCCTTCGTAAGGTTCTTGTCTTGTATCCCTTATACCTTTGTCTTAACTGCTTATGGAGACACTTTTGAAATTTGAGCATACAACACTGGAAGTAGAGTACTCTATTCATTAGTGTAGCTTAAGTGTTTTTTTGGCAAAATGGTTGAGAAGTCTGCTTTTCCTGTTTTTTTGGAACTTGATTTTTAGCTGGAATCCAGGGACACTGCTGCTGAATCACCCATGGGATTCTTAGAGGTGTATGGGACTCAAACCACATAAGCAGTAACATTTCTCAGAAGTAGAAGGTTGGGAATCAAGCTGCAGAAATACTGCAATAAAAGCATTATCTAGGACACCTAGGACTGGAGGAACAGCCAATAGTGTAAGTTCAGCTAGACCAAGAAACTGTTGGTACCGGATCTAGGGGCCTTAGTACAGTCCGGTCTTAGTGTGGAGACAGAAGACCACACTCTGGCAACAGTGTATATCCCACTCTTGCCCAAGAGGCAAGATGTACTGTGGAAATTAGTTACTGAAACAGACTTGTGTGCACCTTCTTGGTATTACTACACCCTTTGTAGGCAGTGGTAGGATTCAAACCCCACAGGCACCAGATATCAATGTCAGTAGTGCACTCATACATATAAGGGCAGAAGTGCAAGCTCACCATCACATTTGGTGGACAGGTGTGAGGACACAAACTGTAGTTATTCAGCCTAAACAACATTGTTACAAAACTGCACTAATTTTATTTTTTAGCCAACTTAGCCTAGGAACCGGTAGACAAGGAGCTTTCTAGCAAGTATGCTAAAATGTCACTGGCATAGCTGACAACAGTTCTGCTGTAGGTTAATATAGTAAGACAGGATATGGTAGTAGCAGTGTGTACAATGCATCATGGAGAGAATATATGACTAAAGACATGGCCAATTACATTCCAAAAGCACTTTATAGCCCAGATGGACTTGCAAAGACAGGTACCTCAAAAGAAATGCAGGGAACTTAATGAACCTGAGCAGGTGTAATTGAATTGCTGTAGATGCAGAAAACCTAAGCACAAACTAGAGAAAGACAGAAACAGACAGGCAGAGAAAAAAGCAATGCCAGCACAAAAAGATCATTCTATGCCAGGCGTACACAAGTCATTGGGGGGGGGGGTAGGTCAGAGCCTAGGTCTGTAGAAAACCTTCCTCAATATGAGAATTGGTGACTGGGATTGTTTTAAATGGCCTTCAAAAGCATGCGTATTCAGCAGTAAATTTAGCAAGGGTGGTGGATATGTTTTTAATTCACTTGCTGATGGGTAAAATTCATGCAGTTTTAAATTCAGTGATGCCAACTGTTTTAAATTATACCATACCACAAAAATGCTCACTTGTCTGTTTCATACTGATACCACAACCATTCAGAAAAAGCTTTAAGGAATACAAGGGAAATTCAGATGAAAGTATGACCGAATATTTTGCACACAATCAGAACTTAATTTTCACACATGGGTTGGTAGATGCAAGATCACCACATATGAAATGTTTACGGATCTATTAGTCAGAGAAAATGTTTTTAGCACTATGTCTGAATACATGAAGATTAGGCTGACATAACAGGAATACATCACTGCTAAGGAGACGGGGAGGAAATGGGACCTTCACCTTGGTAGCAGAATTTCAGTGCATGGGGGAAGCAGGACCCAACAATGCACACAGATATAGGGGAATCCATGAGAGCAAATCCATGGGGTCAGGTACACACCCAGGTTTTGGGTTAGGGGCCCCAAGTGTAACCAAATGGGAAATAGGGGGTCTCACTGTCCATACGGTTGGGGAAGCATCATGCAAGACAATCAACCCACCACTGTCATAGTGCTTACGTACAGCTGTTTTGTCTCCAATCACAAAAGATCTGCATCCTATCATGGTAGAAGGGAAGGAGGCCACTGACGAAAGTGACACAGCCTCAGACATAACCACAGTCAAACCTGCAATGGTCAAACACTGCACACCTGGGCAGTCGACTCATAACTGTCGACAGTCTATCTGGAAAATGAAGTGCAGCAAGGTGACAGGCAGGTGGCTATATCTGGCAACACTACTGCTGATGTCCACATAGTGAATGGACTCATAGTACAGCACCTTATGTGCATGTTATTACACGCCGCCTAGCACAGAGAAACTCATGGAGAAAGCAGTAGGGGGACACCCAGGCAGAGCTCACATATCAATCTGGGGGTGGGGACACAACTACTTCAGAAGGGGAGCTGTTCAGTGAGCCATGATCTGAACCATGACAGCTGAAAAGTACTGGCTTCTTTTGGAGGGCAACACTTCTAAGGGAAAGGGCAAGTCGTGTAGTCAGCCAGTAGCAGAGACATCACTGGTAGACTATATAATACTTCCTTTGGAAGGGGAGCCAAGGATTGCCAATAAACAGGAGTTCAGGCAGACTCAGCTCTCAAAGTCCTGTTTAAAAAAGGGGGAGTTAAGGAGTTGTCAAGGAGGTTCCAAATATTCAAAGGCAGAGGTAGTTCATATCAATGGGACAAGGACCACTATAAGGAATGGACCTATGAAAGACAGACACAAGGATAAGTAATCCAGCAGCTGGTAGTATCCATGGCCTACTGACTGGCACTTTTGGTCATAGCCCATGATATTCATTTTGAAGGGCACAGAGCATGCAAAATATGTACTGCCCTGGGACTGCAAAGGATGCAGGGTACAGCAGGACCTGTACAGAGTACCAAAAGTCTGGCAGGGCTGGAGACAAATTGAAGGCTGCTTTGATGCCTTTGGCTGTTATGGAGGCACAGTTTTAGAGGACAGCTATGGATAATGCGAGACCTCCAAGTTCCACAGGTAAGAAACATGTTGGTAGTGATGGATTAGGTCACCCAGTACCCAGAAGCACAGTCTTCCATCAATCCATAGAAAGCAGAAAATATGTTGCTAGAAAAATCTACTCTGTGGAAACTGTCTAGTGAATTACTGATGGATTAAGGTGTCAACTTTGTGTCGTACCTGCTGACATGTTGACAAAAGAACTATGGTGTAAAAAGCATCTGAATACTACCAGTTACCATCTACAGGAAAAATGGTCTAGTGGAGACGTTTAACTCTACACTGAAGACCAAGTTAAGGGCATTTGCAGACCAGTTCATTAGGAAAAAAGAAACCTCTGCCTCATTTTCTCTTTGCATTAAGGGAGGTATCCCAGGAATCCAATGTTGCGGGGTATGTCCTAAATTTCAGGAACAAGCTTATGGAGCTCATAGGGAAGGGCCATGTGCAATTAGCCAAATCACAACAGCAGCAAATGGCACAGTATGACAGCATAGCTATAGCAAGAAAGCATTCTGTAGGGCAAGAGGTGAGGATATCCTGGGACTCTCAAACTGCAGACATCTGGGAATACCTGTTCACCACTGTAAAAAAGGAGAGAGATCTCAACTACATGAAAAAGTTGGCAGGCAGATGACCAGTACACAAACTCTTCCATAATAACATGATAAAGTGCTATCGTAAACGAGAAGCCTGACACTTCTGTATCTGCAGAATTGCAGAAGGAGCCAGAGGGGGATTTGGAGGTACACTTCCTCAGTGATGTTCAATCTAATATCTCTGTGGATGGAGGTACCCTAATCTCAAGCCAGGTTCAGGAAATCAAAGCAATACTGCAGGAATCTGGGATATGTTTAGTGGTAGGCCAACCTGGTGGAGCACCACATAGGCACAGGACCTCAGCAACCCATCACAATCTTCTTTCAATGTGCCTGAAAGCAGAGTTAGACAAACTCAAGAGAACAGCTGAAGGACATGCTGAATCTGAGAGTGATCTAGGAGTCCAACAGTCCCTGGGCCTCACCAGTGGTGCTGGTGGCAAAGAATGACATCAGAACCCAGTTGTGTGTGGACTATATGATTAGTCACACAGAAAGAGAGTCTTGCCTCATGCCCAGGACAAATGAAGCCTTGGAGCAGCTGGGTGGGGCTATAACTAGTATTTACCTGACAAAGGGTTACGGACAGGTAACCTTAATAAAAAAGCTAGGGTACTGTTTAGGACCCCATTTCTTTTGCATGAATTTACTGAAACACCTTGGCACCTTTCCACAGTCTGCTAGATCACATCCTAGCAGGAACAGGAGATTATACCTTTGCTTATCTGGAGAATATTGCCACCTACAGTTGGCTGTTGGTGGAAAGCTTCGCTGTGTAAGAACTTACCATAACAATAAATGTCCTTCACTTCTCTGTTGCACTATTCTTTACATTAGGGAGTTGCCTGTCCAGGCATCCCGATGTCAGCCAGTACACCAAAGTCTTTTACTACTGTTGGGTGCATGGTATGCCTCACATAGGCAACTGACGTAAGCCATAAAAATGATGCAAGCGTGCACCATCTTCAGAACTAAAGCCCCAGATGGAGAGTACAAGGAAGTCAGTCCATCCATCCAAAAACAGAAGGAAGTGGGGAAGGAGGGTGGGACAGAATACTGCAACAGAGAAGAGAAGGACATCTAGCATTATGGCTAAATTCTTACACAACTAATCTAGGTCCTTCTATTATCTGTTGCAGTATTCTTTACATGAGGGAGAATACCAAAGCTCATGCCAAAAGGGAGATAAAGGTGTCTGACCAATTTTCCAGGAAGGAATGAAGGACGGCTCTGGCAAACCGAGCCCCGGCTTTAGAAATGGAATCCAGCTTATAACGTTTGGTAAATGTGTGAACAGAGGTCCAGGTAACAGCTTCCAGAATAGAGTTGTGTCTAGCCCTACAAGGAAGGTATCAGAGGACACTGCTCTTTTAGAGTCAGCTTTGATCAAACAGGGAAGGTTTTTTTTCATGGTAGTCATAGCAAAAGGAAAAGGATTTGGAAATCCAGTTCAAGATTGTCTGTTTGGATATAGGCAATCCCAGCACCCTGGGGTGAAAAGACAAAAATAGCTGGTCAGACTTCCTAATAGGTTGAGTTGTTTATGCACGTCAAGTGTGTGTAGAATCCTCTCACTACTGGTTTTGAGGAAGAGGGGGAAAAAGGTTGGCAAATGAGTGGCCTGGATTAAGTACAACTCATTAACCACTCTGGGCATAAAGGAGGGGTTGGTGTGAAGGGAAACCCTGTGTTTGTGGAAGACCAAGAAGGGGAAAGAAGCCATCAGGGCCTGGAGCTCAAAAAGCCATCTGGCAGAAGTAACAGCTAGCAGGACGACAGCTTTCCAGATGCAATGTTTTAAGGAGCTAGAGGAAGCTGTCTCGAAGGGCGTGACGCTCAGTTTCTCTAAATCAAAGGTAAGATCGGGGGACAGGTCTCATGTGGGGGTGTAATGTGGAGGATGCCTTTTAAGAACCATTTAGCCTCAAATCTGGAAGCTAAAGTAGGAGACAGAAGCAGATGAATGTGCTTTTATAAAAGAATAAGCTAAGCCAGCAATGAGCAATTCACACAGGTACGAAAGAACCATAGGGAGATCCACTGTTAGTGGGTCCAGGTTTCTAGAAAGACACCAATACAAAACCTCTTCCATTTGGAGAGGTAAGATTTCCTTGTATTGGGTTTCCTGTCCTCCTACAGGACTTTAAGCACATCCTCAAAGAATAGGTGTCTAAAGGGTATTAGGGCTCCATCACCCACAGGGTCAGTTGAAGAGTTTCCAGGTGTGGGTGGATAAGGGAGCCCATGATTTGTGTGAGTAAGTCCACTCCGTGAGGTAACTTGTGATGACTGCCCTTGGCTAGATGCAGGGAAGGGGAAGCCAATGCTGTCATGGCCAACAGGGAGTGACCAGCAAGATTTTTTGTCCATCCTGCTGAATCTTCAGCAGGACGTTCGGAATCAGTGGAAGAGGAGGGAATGCATATAGAAACTTCCACTTCCAAAAGGCAGACACAGCGTCCACTTTCCTTGCCACAGGGTGAGGTTCTCTGGCACAGAATTTTGGAAGTTGCTTGTTCAGAGGGGAGGTAAACAAGTCTGAGGAATACCCCACCAGTGGGCTATGTCCAGGAACACATCCCTGTAAAGCATCCATTCACAGGCCTGTGTCATGACCTGCTCAGTGTGTCTGCCAAAGAGTTTTGTTTGGAAGGAATGCAGACAACTTGTAGGGAGACCTCAAGTTGGTGTGCAAGTTCCCAAACCTGTATGGCTAGTCTGCACAGGAGGTAGAATCATGTCCTCCCTGCTTGTTTATATAACCACAGAATGGTCATATCTGTATAGATCCTCAGCTGTCCTGGACAGAGGAGGGACCAGAAGGACTGAATTGCTACGATCAATGCCTTCATCTCTTTTACACCAATTTGGTCCTTTACCTGTAATGGTGTCCATTGGGCTTGAACAGTATGAGGGCCCAGTGCCGACCTCCAACCTGTATCCATATCATGTTTGTACAGGTCCTGAGTCAAGGACAATGGGTGAATGGGGAGCTCTGGGTTGATGGACATCTGTTGTATCCACCATAGAAGCTCTTTCTTTAAGAAAGGAAAGAGTGGGATTGGAAATTCTAGGGGATGGGCATGTGCCCATAATGACTTCAGGAACCAATGAAACTTCCTCAACCTTGCTGACAACTGTATCTCTAAGATCTGACAGAACTCTAGCCTTTTGGGGGGGGGGGGCACTATCATTTTGTCAGTTTGGAATGTGCACCTCAGAAAAACATGATCTTGAGATAGAGAAAACGGTAGATTTTCTGAAGTTGATAGTGAAGCATTTGAGTGGGATGGCCATGGCTAAAGTGACGTTCCTCAACAGCTCCTCTGGGGAGTCTGGCTTGAACAGGAGGTCACCCAGGTAAGGGAAGATATGAATGCCCTGGAGTCTGCAGAAAACGACCAATGGCACTAAAGATTTTGTGAAAACTCTTGGGACTGTATAGAGGCCAAATGGCAAGGCTGAGAACTGAAAGTGCCAGGATCCCACAAAGAAATGTACAAATTTCCTGGGATGAACAGGAATATTTATATAGGCATCTTTGATGTCTTCAGATGCCAGAAAGGCTTGAGGGAGGATCAGAGGAAACAATGTCTGAAGGGTGAGCATTTTGAAAGAGGGTACCTTTAGGAAGGTGTTGAGGAAAGGCTGGTCTAAGATGGGTCTCCATGGGCCTTCCTTTCTGGGAACTAGGAACATGCAAGAGTAGAAGCCTGTTACCTTTTGGGTTGTGGGAACTGACTACCATTTCCCATTATAACAGGTCTGCCAATACCTGGGAAAAGAGAGAAATCCGATCTCCAGGAAGTTGTGGGATACCCCTGAAAGCAGGCATTGTGTGGTAAGCCATAAAGTATCTGTTTTATGACATACAGGACTCAAGCATCTTGAGTTATGGATTCCCAGACGAGGATGGAAAGGGACAGGTGTAGGCGTAGGGAGAGAGGGGTAATGGGAGGGAGTCTTGAGGAGGCAGGAAGAACCTTCAGTACCAGGAATGGGCTGCTTAGCAGTGTGTGAAGCAGAGATAGCTAAGAAATGAGATTTCTTGCTCCTGTTGGAGGGTTTAGGTTGGGTGGACTGGGACTGCCTGCAGACGAAGGCCCGTTTAGAAGAGTAGTTCCTGTGAAATTTAGGAACTGGAGAGACCAGAATGTGTTTGAGGTATTTTAGTTCCTTGACTCTTTTCCTGCAGTGATTTGAGGTGGTCAGCTGAGGATTTACCAAATAAGGCCAAGTTGTCAAGGGGAGCATCTATGAGCTTCGCCTTGATGTCCTCGGGTAGGGGCTGAAGCCTCAACCAGGCAAATCTTCTCTGTGCTGATGCAGTTCTGAAAATAACCTAAACGGCATCATAGATGCATTTAACAGAGTGTCGGGCCACCTGAAAGGATGTAGCAATTAGGGAAGAGGCTAAGGCTTTATTTTCGGAGTCTGGCAAGTCAGATACAATTTTAGATAAGTATTCCATGGAATTCATGTCACAGTTAAGTCATATGGGTTTGGTAATTCAAGCCCTGAAGACCAAGGTAGGTGTACATTTTCTTCCCTAACCTCTCTCACTGCCTACTGTCTTTTGTCTGAGGGGAGAAGGGAAGTGGAAGGAAGGGATCTTGAGGCTTTAGCAGAGTCTACAGAGATAACAGACAGGTCCGCTACAGGGGCCTTAAATAGAAAATTACAGTCTTGAGGCACTTTATAAATATCTGTCAAGCTGTTTAGGGATCAGAGGTCGGGAGTCAGGGTGTAGGGATGTGGAAGCAAAAGCCTCCAGAAAAGCATGGACAAGCAGAGGCATTGTTGAGGGGCTGTGGGGTCTTCACCCGAAGGAGACTGTAATACCTTTTTTGTACACCTCATACATCTGTGAACTGTTCCATTTAAAATGTTCCCATTCTGGTAGACCCTTCAAAAAAAAAAAAAAAAAAAAAAAGAGAGAGATTCCTCCATAGGGGAGTCCATCCCATTAGTGTCTTCCTCAGGGGAAGCATATTCTAAAGAAGGCGTTTGTGAGGAATAAGCTAAGGAATCACTGTCCTCAGAGAATAATCTTCCTCTGAAGTAGGTTGTTGCCTGACCCTTTTTTGATGGAAAGTAAACTAGGAGGAGGAAGGGACCCGGAGGTAGGCCTCAAGACCATCCCTGGGCAAAATTTTGATACTCTGAAGGTCTTGCAGAGGTGAGGAATGTTTTGTTTTCTTCTTTTTCTTAGCAGGATTGTCTATCCAGTGTAAAGTAGGGGGACCCGACAGGCCTGAGCACAGAGTCCACATCTTCACTTACTACGATGTGCGATTCCCCTTGGGCCTTCCGACAGAATGAGCCTTAGTTTCCCTTGGACATCAGTGCCTGATGTCTGTGAGGCCTCCCCTGACATGCTAGCGTCCAGCTCTAAGGCAGCCTGTTAAACTGACTTGGCCTGTGGTTCAGATCAGTAGCACAGCGTGCCTCCGGACCATCATGCACCTCAGGAGAAATGTCCATGGGGTGGGGCCAGCTTCAGCTTCGGGCCCATGTCTTTCGGCCTTTGAATTGGTAGGCTCAGTTGTCGGGCCAGAGGAACCCTCCATTGTGCTTTTGGCCAGAATTTTCAGGCACTGGTTTTATAAGTATATGGTGAGAGACTAAAGACAGCTATGATGGGTCTTGAGGGATGAATGACTGGAAGATAAAACAGTTTTTATGGTCTTGGTGGGGCCCCAAGACAAAAAAGGCACAGAGTCACTACCCTTGTGTGGGATTTGTCTTCCACAATCACACCAACAAAAGACAAGTTTCCCCAATGAGGCACTTATCTTAATGGAAGGTGCGATTCTGGCAGCAGAGCGACATCTAGGACTGGCGATCCAACTGGTGGCAAAAGTTCTGGGGACGGTGCACATGTACATCACTTTTATGGCCTACATCAGACAGTTGCCTATGTGAGACATACCACACACCCAACAGCAGTAAAGACTTTGGCATACTGGCAGACATCGGGACGCCTGGGCAGGCGACTCCCTCATGTAAAGAATACAACAGATGAACTTATTGTTTGTTCCACATGTCTGAGGGGTGTTGGGCTGACTGCAAAGGGCAGGGCTGACTAGCAAGGCTAACAAGTATCAGGAGGTATAGCAGAGATATTTATCTGGTTCACAGAGTGGGTGGTGGAAAGATTAGGGCAGAAACTACCAAGTCTGTGGCTTTTCAGGCATGGTGCACCCCTACAACACAAAACAGGTACAATCATTCTTAAAGACAACAGGATACTAAAGAAAACGTATTCCTCAATATACATAAGGCTGCCTGGATACCAGACAGAAAGCAGGCATTTCTGAAGCTCAAGAATGCTCTTAGTGGACCCTACTGTATTAACTAGTCACAGACAGTAAAGAATTAACTGTACATGTAGCTGCTTCTAACTGTGGGGCGAGGGCTGAAGGATTAACTATACACGTAGCTGCTTCTAACTGTGGGGTGGGGGCTGTACTAAGCCAGAGTTCCTTAAGAGGAAAGAGAGTGAGCATGTGTATGCGGATCTGGCGACTTCAACTCAGGGAGGACATTATGCAACCACAGATAAGTGTCTGGGTATAACCTGGGCTCTACAGAAATACATTACCTGTATTGCAGAAAATACACTGTTACAGACCACAGCCCTTTAAAATGTCTACAAAGAACAAGTTAGATGGACTTGTCTTGCAGTCCTATAACATGACTATCTAACATAGATGTGGTAAGGACAAACAGTAATGCATACAGGTTATATCAGAAAACGTAAGGAGTAATGTACCACAAGGCTAAACTCATTTCTCAAGCTTTGTTACTTGAGAGATGCCTCCAGAAGACTTGCTTGAAGTTCTTAAGAGGTGAAACTTGTGAAGTTAGTCTAAAACGAAAAGCAATTGTGAAGCTGGGGTAAAGTCCAGTTAAAAATAATATATTTTTTCTTCTCTAGTATTCATCTCCAACTAGAGTATTAATTCTCATTTCTTATGAACGCATATTTTTTGAAGGGAACAAAGACTGTCTCTGAAGTGTGTTGAATCTCCCGACTTCCTGTCTCCTACTGTTAATGTAACAAAAATAAAAAAACTAACGGTATTCCTTTTGACGTACAACTGTGGGGATCTACTTCAAACCTTTGAAACCCCACATCAAAGACAGGATCGTAGAGACAAGAATATCGAAATCCCATTTCAGCTAACCACCAAAACAATGAAGACCTTCCCAAGGTAAGTAACCGGTTGTGCAAGACAGTGAACTTTTCCCTTTTCCTAACTGTAGTGCAATCTCAGAGTTAGTATATTTAGTTAAGGATGGTTGTGGGAGGCATAGCCCCCCACCTGGGTGGGTTAGGGATGGGGCAAGTTAGGTTTTGTTTCTTTTTGGATAAGTGCTTATTTACCCTGGTAAGATCTTCATTGTTATGGTGGTTCACTGAAATGAGATTTCAACATTCTCATTTCGAAGATCATGTCTTCAAGGATGTCGGATTTTGACGATATAAAGTAGACCCAACTGTGGATATGCTTAATGATGTGCATATTGCTAAGATGCACTGTGGATTCAGGATTCAAAAGAAGCAGGCATGTATGTGTATGGACAACCTTCCAATAATTAAGATAAGTAAAAACTGTTTTTACTATTTGCTCGTTGTAGTAACTGGACAAGGACCTCATGGACAATGGAGCCAGAAAAAAAAAAATTGTGCAACTGTGTATGTTATGTAAAGAGGTGACAGATGCAGTCTTGTCAAGTCCATGTGATCATCCATATGGAAAATCTATTCTATTTATCTAACTTTTACTTAGGACTGGTATTTATGAAATAAGCTCTAGCCAAGGAACTTCAGATATCTGGAGCTAGGCTTTTTTTCTTTTTAATTTTATATATATTACACATATTTATATATATATATATATATATATATATATATATATATATATACATATATATACATACATATATATATATATACACACACACACACACACACACACACACACACACATATATGCATCATGTTTAATTTTACTGTAGTTTATTTTTTTATTTGCGTGCCATTCTACATACATACAAATCTGTACTTGCACTATTTCTCTATTACTGTATATTCATTTACTACTTCTCTCTTGTGGTTGCTATTTTTATGCACTGGTACTTATCTGGGAAGTGGATAATCATTATCTATTCTGTTGGTTAACAGGTAGTGTGGCACAAGTCTCTGATATTCCAACTACCAATGAAAGAAATATCAGCTGTTTAGTTGTAAAAAGCAGCACTCACTAAAATCTGCTAGGACCCCAGCAAACTACATCTTGCTTTAAAGTCACACGACTACTAATTCCACGTTAGTTAAAATGCATTTTTAGCCTTCTTCACCATTTCTCTACTATTCCCCTTCTCATACTAACACCATCCCTTCCTTCCACACACCCACCACGACATCTGTCCCAGATTCTGTTCCAACAGCTACCATAACTTCGCCTTTGGACTCTACACACAGATCAGTTTTATTTGTTGCTATGACTACCTTTTGACAGTATCCATAGACTTCTATACCAACTGAGTAACAGCTGCCAGGGTGCCAATAAAATCCCAAAAACTGCACACAATTTTGACGGTAAATATGACAATTATCTCCACAAAACTAAAAAAAAAAATCACAAACAGGTGCATCTAATTAAGTGCTGTGCAAACAGTTGCGCTCTGCCAAATTTGGAACACAATGAAAAATGGGGCAATGGGGGATGGGTGAGGTTTGACAGGGTCCATTTTAGCACAACAGTGCAAGGAGAGTGAAAGGGAATGCACTATAAAAGACCCATCTGAAAGTATTGGAAAAAGTCACCTTCTAAATTTCTTTATTAATACGAAAAGTTTAAATTACAAAAGCAAAACATGTTTTATGGCTGTATTGCAAGTACAGCCAAATCTAGTATGACAGTTACCCTGATAATGATAAAGCTCCCAGCAAATTCAGCAGTTAAGAAAGTGATATTATTTTACTTAGAAATTCATTTAGATCTTCATAATTTTGACTGTCATTTTTTAAATTTAATGAAACTTCTGTTAATGTTGAAAGAGCAAAGAAGCACACTGCTCACCTGAGTAACAAAAGAGCCACTTATTGTATTTTCCTGTTTTTGCTGCTGTTTTCTATTATAGTCAAAATAAAACTGACTGCCCCTGCCCTCTGCTCGTCCCCTGCCTCCTACTTGAGGTCCACGACCTCTAGGACCTCTCCAAACAATACCTTCACCTCTACCACGACCCCTTCCAACATTTAAGGAGGTTTCCCTTTCCTGGCCTCTAACACCAGCAACAAAGGGGCTTTTACCATTTTCTGCTTTAGTTCTAGTTGTTTCTGTGGGAGGCTTTGGTTTCTTTATGACCAGTTCGTCAGAACTTGAACTGGAAGAGGCAGGGGAAATCTGTGCATTTCTAGTTGCAGTACAAATGTCAGTTTGTGAAGAGGGAGCCTGCTCAGGATTTCCATGTGCAATAATTTTAGATCCAGAAAGATAAAGTCCATCACTTGATACAGGCAACTTATTTGAAACCGTGTTTTCAGAACCACTGCTGGAGCTGCTGGCATCTGAAGCTGTAGGGGAATTTGTAACTGTCCTTCCTGCACATGCAGACATTGGAAGAGTCAACTCCAAACCTTTTTTGGCAGTCTCAGAAGAGGAACTTGCCACTTTTGACTCTGTTAAAGCTACAAACTTTTTATTTTTTCCAGACGATCCCTCGTCACTGCTGTCCTCAGTAGTACTAGAAGAATCACCAGGTTCCCGAGTCACTTTCTTACTGCCTTCTGCTCTTCTCTTAGGTGCCTTATTTCCAGAACTATTTGATTCTGTTCTTTTACGAGCCTTACTTCCAGAACTATTTGATTCTGTTCTTTTAGGAGCCTTACTTCCAGAACTATTATTTGATTCTGTTCTTTTGGGAGCCTTACTTCCAGAACTACTGCTTGATTCTGGATATTTGCCTTTCTCTGGACCAGACTTTGCTGGCAAGGATTCCTTTTCTCGTTTCTTTTTGTCTTTGTTTATCTCAACATTGGTAATTTTACATATATTGGTCTTTTCTGATGTTTGGGTACTGTCAGTATTTTCAATGCTACTTTCAATTTTGTCTTTATTCTTTTTACGTTTTTTTGAAGATCTTGCTGAAGGCAGTTCAGTTCCAGACCTCTCATCTGCATTAGATACACTTTCATCCCGTTTCCTTTTCTTTTTCTTCTTGTGCTGTGGAATATTTCCTTCAGACAGATCATCTTCTACTGACGAATATCTATTCCTCGTCTTATCTTTTTTCACAGCATGATACAAGCCATTCAGTATGGGTGCAGTTTCTTCCAATTTAACTCTGCCAAAGAAAATTAGATATTAAAATATTTTGTTACGACATGCAAAAATCATCACTCATGCATTTAACTTACAAAATTGCCACAGACCCTTTCCATTTTTCAAGGTCCTTGATCCTTCCACAGGAACTCTGAAGCACAGGGCTTGACAAAGAATATATAAATATATTTTGCACAAAAAAATAAGAACACATGAAGGTCAGCAATGTAAACAGTAAATCAACTGCCCTACAGTAAAAAGGCACAAAATAAAACAAATAAAAACCTTAATACTGTTGGTCACATCTGATAAAAGAATAAACCACATAAATGACAATGACTAGGAGATAACGCCCAAATATCTGTAGGTTTCTGTATGCAGAAATAAGTTCAATGTTTTTTTTTATTCTTCAAAAAGATGCTACTTCTGGTAATTCTTTAAGCACATTAGAAATCAAGTTTCAGACTTGAAGGCCTTAACTAAAAAAGCTTTAGAGGCCCACTTTGGGGAGGGATGTGGAATGCTTTAGGCTCTTGTGATGCGTGCTTTGGCCTTCACAACTTTTATACTAAAAAAGATTTAAACATTTTAACCAATTAAAAGGTTAATCAATTTAGAAATCAGTCTTTTCCAACAAAAGAGAATTGTGCACGGATACTGCCTGCAAAATGCAACCGCAATAATGAAATTGGTTGATGTCACAGCAATAACAGGTGCTGCGTTATCAATGACTCGCAACAGTGGCCTTTAATTTTTTTTTTTCAGTAAGAAGGCTTAATGCACAAACAATGAAATGGTAGGCATGAGGCACATTACAGCAAGGGATCAATGCACATAACCGTGTAGAGGTCAGTACAGATTATGCACTAACATTTATATATATTCCAATATGGTCACCATCAAGGCTAAAGATGTGCCAGGTACCAGTTGGCACAATAAACCTTTCCTGAAGGTCAAGCAGCAGATTTCTTTTTTTCCTTTTGGCATAAACATATATTCACAGCTAATGCAGCTGCAGGCAAAATTATCCAAGGCTGCTTGATAAGATACAGTTACTAATTGTGTTTGATAGAGAAAGAACGAATACGCCCTAGGTTAAAGATGACAGCACTTAAGAATTTGCTTCCATTTCTCCTTTCTTCACACACTTAAGGTACACCTTATCTAATGCAATGTATCTACAAGTTTACATGATCAGTAATCCACTATACAGGCTCTGTTAAACTGGCAAGCACTGTAATACATCGACTAACTCTATATAAAGCCATTGCTGTAAGTTTAGCATGCTTTACTGAACCAAAGGCTTCTGTTAATTCTATGAAGCTTGTACCTTTCAATTCCCCATTAAATCAAAGCTCTCTGAACAAATGACACTTGTAGGTAAATGACAGCAGAGGTGTTCTGGTACTATGGCACTTTTTAAAGTTATGCTGAAGACAATTTGCCAGGTGATATGCTCTTTTACCAGATAACAGGTGGTTGTACTATGAACCCTTACTAACTTTATGTCGATAGTCATTTAACAGGCAGTGCTTCTCCAGTGCTTCTCCAACAGTAAGGAAAAATAGAAATAAAACTGGTATTGGCAAGAAAACACAAGCTTTCAGACCACGGTTGTCCGTTTACTGCTGCTTCTTTTTAAAATGGCTAAACTGCAGTCTCTTGTGAAGCCTGAATTTGTACTACTTTGACTCATCTCCCATCTCCCTTCACACCTAACTTTCCTAGCTGTCAAAGTGCTATGGGTAATTTGAGCTGTTATCTACTGTGATTGACAGGTTATTGCAGTAGACTTGACTCGTGTACCGTTTTCCTTGTTCTAGCCTTTACTTTTTGTATGATTAGGGGAAGGACCAGGGAGCTGTGACATCACAGCATGGGTGGGTTTTTAGGACGGCAGTGGTGATGTCAGTTTGGGGAGGGAAATGGCCAGAAAACTAACTGTATCCAGTGACCCTGATGACATCAGTGAATTTGAGACCTTTCCGGGGCAGGACAAAAGTTTTTTGAAATTGAAACCAACACAGTACAACAACGTACTGTTCTAGTGGAGAAAAATGGTCAATTTGAAATATTTTAATTGCTGTATTGTTGTTTATTTATAGCAGGGACAGTAAAGACGGAGAAAAAAAGAAAGAAGTTAAGCATTTAATAATAGAATCCCATTGTTGTCCTTCAACTGTGTATGCAGTGAGGATGGGATCATGGGCATGCCCATTCTGCAGGGTGGGGAGGGGACCACTCAGGACATAGAGCATAGGTGTTTTTCTAGTCACCACCAGGAAAAATCAATCATATGCTTGCTGCCTAGGGTCGAGAGGGTCAACTTGCTAATGGTAGCAGGAGGGACAGACAGGATCTGAAACTCATTTTATGACCCACCCACAGGGTGTGTTACGACAGTGCTAGAAAGATGATACACATCTATAGCAGTTAGACACTGATACAAGTTTTGTGATCTCCTCACAAGCAAAGGGTCCTGGAAGCAGCACGGAGTCAGATGCGAATTGAAAACGTGCAAGAAATTATCGACTGAAATTAATTGTGATAGTGCTGTTTGTTTCATTGTCCTATGATTGTACGCTACAGCAGCAGACAAAATAAAAATACTTAAACACACAAACATATGAAGTCCCCTTTCCTTGATGTGCAGAACCCCCCCCCCCCCCAAAAAAGTAAAACTTTTGGTAGAATGCTTAATGTAAGCAAAATAACAAATGGAAAGCAATAATAATGTAATCCAAACGAACATGTAAATATAGCAACTCAGATGGGTAATCTCCAAGTGTAGTACCTCACAGTCAGTTCTGCGCTGCTTTGGGCGTGGCTTAACTGATTGGCAGGGGAAAGAGTATGAGTGACAGCCATGCTAATTAACACAGACGAAAAACATAACATTAAGTACCGTCCCACGCATATGAAACCACACAAATAAAACGGTCCCATAACATTATAACACGGTCAAATCAAACAGAATAGCCACAAAAATAATAAAGTGGTCCCAGTCACACGTTTGACTGTAACATAATAAACACACGCAAATCAAACAGAATAGCCACAACAATAATAAAGTCACACATTTGAATGTAACATAATAAGCATAATCACACCTGTTTGATACACCCCTCAGTGCTACAAAAAATATGATTAACTGCTGCCGGTTTAATTCTAACATGCCCATCAACAGAATAAAAGGGTAGTACTTAAACCTGCTTTTACACATTACTAACATTATTATCACCTTCTAAATCTCCGGACAGCACAATGCAGTCCCTAGCTATAAAAAGGATGGATGCCATTGCAAACCTCTTCGGTAATTTCAGCTTAAACTACACGGACGTCACCAAAATTAATAGAATGGATGACAGCTACCTGTCCTGCATGACATCTCTGCTGTCTGCCACTGGCTTCCTCCAGTCAGTTGGCATTGTGGACAAGAAGACATGCTGCCACCTATCCAGGACCACCTTTCCATAACAGCAGGCTGCCCCTGGATACCCTGATCAAAATCCTCTACCGGTGGTCAAGAAAGCTACCCATCTGCAGACTTGCAGAGCACTTGGCAGTCTCCAGCAACTCCCTGCTGGACTGGTATCAGTTTCGACGGGATGTCTGCAGCTGGAAACTTCTGCAGGACCCGATGCTGCTGCGTGGCCCAAGTAAGGAGGTTCAGATCGATGAATGCCCGCTTGCGAAAGCGAAATATAACCGCAGTCGAGTCTTGGCCAAAATGGACCGTTGGGTATTTGGCATATACGACTGCACTCTGAAAAGTGGGTACCTGACCTTCGTCGCCAAAAGGGATGCAGCTACTTTAATCCCAATTATCAAACAGCATGTCTTACTGGGGACAGTGATAGTGTCTGATGAATGGGCTGCATACAGGGGCATTCCTGAATTCTCCGGGATGAAGTACACCCACCTTACTGTAAACCACAATAAGAATTTTGCTGACCCTCAGACTGGCGCACATACAAATGCTGTTGAGGGCATGTGGTCCCAATGCAAGAAGCAACTGAGGCAGACAAATGGGACTCTCAGGCATATGGTGGACAGCCACTTAGATGTGTTTGTGTGGCATGAGAAATACAGCAAGCAGGATGAAGATTTATTCCTGTGCCTACTTGGACATATGAAAGAGTACCAGGATTTGCATGAGCAGGAACTGGGTGGCCGTGCAAATGGTTGAAATTTTTGGCTGGAATTGAATAAGAAGACTGTTTGTGACTGCACCTTGTGAAGATAAAACTGACTTTACTATCGTACAGAGTTTTTACCAAAAGGGATGACAATTGTACAATGGTCGGTATGGTTTAAGTGCATACCGCTAATTTTAATGTCTGAGTTGCTATTTGCAATGGTTTTCATGAATAAAATTAATGGTACGATTCAAGGAATTCTGTGTGTGCATTGTTATGATTCGACTCATCTTTGTGATTACTTAAATACAGTGAATATTATAACTGACTACTACTGTACATAGACTATTGTCATCCCTCTTGGTAAAAACTGTGTTGCTATTTGCAATGGTTTTCATGAACAAAATTAACAGCATGATTGAAGGAATTCTTTGTGTGCATTGTTATGATTTGACTCATCTTTGTGATTACTTATATTATATGCTTTAGTTGTGTGCAAGTTGTGTGAATTCAATAGTTTTCTGACTGCTACGGCAGAAGCCAAATGAATATGCATGCCGGTGTGGGTTCCATGCGGCTAGAGGCGTGTTTGGGGCGCGATTTGCTACAGCGCATCCTGCGAGGTACTACACTTGGAGATTACCCTCAGATGCACTTAAGTGAGAAACAGAAATCACATTGTACCAACAGTCTGTTTTATGTGGCATTGCCCTTATGGTCACGCAAGTCACTATACAAGCTAGAAAACAACAAGTTCTACATTCCAAGACAGATGCAAAAACAACTTCAAAAGGTGGACATTTGAGGGCAGATTTGTAGATCATGTTTTTTTTTTTAGCCCCCCCCCCCACAAATATGGGAGACAAAGCTTTTCTCACCCTCTAAAAACATACATGCTGTTTACGGTTATATAACAGTGTAGTGCCTCGCAGGATGTGCAGTAGCAAACCCCGCCCCTGACCGCCCATAACTGCACTGACATATTCCGTTCCATTTCTGTGGAAACAAAACTTTTCAGCATAGGAAGTCAGACGATAATTAGAGGTGCAACCCTCTTACTTCAGAAAATGCACGCTAACTTGTATCTCAAAAGTATTCATATTTTAAAAGCATCCTAGATTATTATAACTGCACTAACATATTCCGTTCCAACTTCAGCATACAAAGTCAGCTTTGGGCGTGTCTGTCATGATTGACAGTTTTGACTGACAGCTGTAGTTGTCAACATGCCCTGCATCGGTATTGTAAACGTAACAGTAACAGCAAATAAGCTGTTTTCAATTTAACACAAACATATAAGTAGGGGGGTGCAGGGGGGTGTCCCCCCCTGCAATAACATTTATAAGACTGTTTTACGTTGTGTTTGTTTACCGTCCTTGTTTACAGTAATTATTTATTTAAAAGATATGGGGCATACCACATAATGAGGATAATACTCATGTTGCAAATGTTCATACAAAGCAAAAGGTAAAGTAAATATCTACTTTAACACAGTGTTGAGACATCTCAGAGTTGGTATATTTAAGTAGGGGGGTGCAGAGGGGCCTTCCCCCCTGCAAAACCATTTATAAAACTGTTTTGCGTTGTTTCTGTACAATTATTATTAATTATTAGTAATTATCGGGGCAGAATTTTCTTTATTTTTACATTGATTTACTGCTATAACTTCTTTTTACTTCTGTGTTGCATGTTCTGTGTCAATCATGTATGCCACACCCCAAGCTGTGCAGTACCGCCTGCGAGGCACTACACTGTTAGATAACCCTGTTTACTACTTGGGCTGCACAACTAAGAGTTTAGAAAGAAATACCCTAAAAATCATGTATATATCATAGAAATATTTCATGCTAGGACAGCATGCGGTGCAACAAACCCAGTTCACAGTGACTTAACCAGTATGACTTCCATTGTAGAAAAACCCAGTCTTCCAAATTTACAACAACCTAAGGCAACCTACACTACCGAAAAAGCCAGAATTAAAAAATTTCGTTATAAAACAGATGACTAAACCAAACAAATGAATGACTGTAAACAAATGTTAGTAATAAAATGCTGCTACTCTGGTCCGGTAACATCAGTTAGCAGTAACAGGTTGCATTTTCTTTCTATACTACAGAAAGTGGTGACTAAAACATTCTCAGATTTAAGCCAGCATGTTACTTTTCAAACTAACACTACAACAAAATTAATAGCGTACATTTTGCTTTCTACGATAGAATAGTTAAGTCCATGCACACATTTTATGTGCACCTTCATATCAGTTCTCAAGATACTCGAAACTAGAATGCAAGAACAGAACGGACAACGCGGAGTTGGATGAAAATAGGACCGCAAATATGCAAGCTTTACTATTAAGCCATGCAATTAGACAGCTAGAAGTGAGTCAGTGTATTTACTAATAAATATTTCAGGGACAATTAAGAAAACATATGGATCTGTCCCACACCGATTTGGGGGATTCATCTTTCTATAACGGTCATAAAATCAACAACCACAGCTTATTCAATATTCTTGGTTTGAACACGTGCACACAAAGTCGGTGTATGCAAAAATCACTCTGACACAGAACCATTTCACGCAACCACTATCAGCCCTCCAGAATCAAGGACACACGTTCCAACTCAGAGACACTGTTTACCATATTAGTACTATTAAATTCAAACAAAAGAGAATGTGAATTGGCATAATTTTTCTTGCTTGCATTTATTAAAAATGTAATCCACAAAGCAACATTTTCAGCCAGAGTCAGTTACAGCTGAGAGGCATGCATGCAACAAACTGAAATCACACCAAAATACACACACAGATGAGCATAGACAAATACATAACATCAAAATTTAGGGGCATACCGAATACTGTCGTTGTCTCTCACGATGTAAATATTTTCTTCGGGAAGCAAAAGGCATTCATCGATAAAAAGGTTTAAAAGTAAATTTCTACTAAACCCAAATCTTTGCCTGATGATACTAATTAAATCTGTAACTACTCTACATTTACTTAAATCTACAAACAACCAGCACATACGGCATTCCGGATTAAAAGGAGGAGGATAATCAAAGATTAGACGAATTCTTACAGCACTGCTTAAAAGAGAAGCCATCTTGGTTGTCATAAAAAAGCGACATGCTTTCTACCAAATGATACTCATGGGACAAACGCAAAAAGTGAATGAAAACGTACATAATCGATCAACAACGTGATTTTACGAATTCCCGCGATAACCAAAGAATTTTAGATAGCCGCGCCCACTCATCTTGCATTAGATTATAGAAAGTGCTTTGGAGAGTTGTTTTTCTGATAGAGGACTGTTTGTTTCATTTTTCTGAGATATTAGGTTGATGCCTTATCAGTAAAACCAGAAAGAGACAAATTTTGTCGGCGATTGTGTAGATTAGGACCCTCGTCAATTAATAAGGGGCACGTTGACCATACGTCTTAAACGTAGCTCTGTAAATCCAGAAGTAATCGGGGACACTTTCAAAATCTTAGTACTGTTAACATGTGACCGTAGCTCTCAACCAGTTAGGAACAAATCCAGAAGTAATCAGGGTCATTTTTGAAATATTACCACTATTAACTTGAGATATTGACATAATAAGAGAGCCATAAGTCTAATTACTATCATTATTTATTTGTTAAGTGCAGTTCACCACGTAACGTTTTCCCCAGCAGTCTCACCAGTTTGAGTCAAAGTCAGGGAGAGTTGAGAGGTATGCTTGAGACATTGGCAGAAGCAGATAATGTGACTCTATGTACATTTTCTGAAGCAAAAAAAAAAACTCTAATTTTTGTAATTTATTAAGTGCAATTTACCACTTTTTTCCAAGAGGGTGGTGTACAATTTGAGTCTCTTAGCATACCTCTCAACTGTCCCTGATTTTGACTCAATTTTTAGCTGTGTCTTTCTTAATCCCTCCTAAAACAGTTGACTTTTGGAGAAATGGTAGCAAATTACACTCAGTGTATAATGATAAAAATTTGAGTTATATACTTTTTTGTTACTCCAGAAAGCATATTTTATTTTACATTCTCTTACTCTGTCAATGTCTCGGGTTAATACTACCAATATCTTAAAAGAGTCCTCAATTACCTCCTGATTTGCCCATGACTGTTGAAATGTGTCCTTGATTTGTTGAGCTGTACCTCTTAGCACAAGAAATCTGGACAAAGACAAAATAATCAGGGGGCAAAGGCCCCAACATAGGAACACATTTTAAATATTTCCCTTCTAATTCTACAAAGTTGCTAAAATTAACATAATGTGTATTAGCATCCATTTACTGAAGGATGTTAGTCAATTGGTGGTGTGAATATTGGGTCTAGAGATTATTGTCACTGTTGATGTAACACCTTGACCCAGTGTACAACAGTGGGAAAAAGAGTGTTATGGATGAAGTCTGAAACTCAAATGTCTGTCATTATTTAGTGATTTCATTCCTTGACAATTAATTTACCAGAAACCCGAAATTTTAGGAGGAACGGACAAACAATATGAGGCAAAAAATTCTGACATTCTGCAAAAATCCAGACAATTGAAAGGTATGTCTTTTGAAACTTTTCAGTCATATTTTTTCTTTATGAAGAAGCAACTGAACAGGAAAGTAAAACTTTGACCCTTGTTGAACACAGAAACCCTGCATTCTCTGTGTCTGTTGCTATCTCTGGACCAACAAAGAGTTTCTGGATAGTTAAGAAGCAAATTTTTACCAAGATCAGTTTCTTCTTTCAACTAACAAATGACCATGAAGGCAATTTTTAACACTCAAAGCATACAAACATTCAATGTAATACAGATTATGACATTTTTGTCTCTGTTGACCAGGAAAGTCTAACTTGGCAAAGTCCATTTTTAGTGAATCCTGGGGGAAAAAAACTTGAGCAGACATTTTACAAACTCATGACAAAACCTTTTTAAGATGCATTAAATAATTCTTAAGACATCTGATAGAAATGGGTTCTGCAGTGACATAATACAAAGACAAACTAAGTATTTCTTCTGTGGTGACATTATGCATGATGTAAAATTCCAAACAAAACATTTAGTATGCAAACAATTTATGTGCAATATATCTGACAAGTGCACATTAGATATACCTTATCACTCATAGGTAAGGAGAGTTAAAGTATAGATGTTAAGAATAAATACAACTGATGTAAGTACTGAGTATGAAACAGTTGGTAGATAGATAACAGTTAAGACTAGAAGAGAGATAGAGATATTGTATAACAGATGAGTCAGGGATCATGGGATTAAGAATACTAGTGCACATACCATAAAATCTGTTTATAAGAGAGTGGAGGACAGTAGTTAAATAAGATGGAGAAGGTGGGAAGGTCAGAAAGAAACTAAAATGTAAAGTGAGGATTAAGATAGGAAGGTAATTGAGTAGGACTGGTAGAAAAGGTTTGTTGGGTTGCAAGAGATCGAGATTTTAAAGGGACTGGGAGCTGTGAGTTGTTAAAGGAAATGGAGTTACCCTGATGAAGAGCATGTGTAACCCAGTATTATACTAAGAAATGAACAGTCCTGGCTTCAGTCCCCCAAAAGGGTCAGAGTTTTTCTTTCCTGTTCATTTTTTATACCTTTATTAAATTATTACTTATGTCATAGGTAAACATAGAGTAACAGAAATGAAAATAAACCGTATTAACATTTTTTCAATTTAAATACATTACACATCACATATTATTTCTTTGTAATTTTCATCAGTCCAACGTTACATAAAATGCTGAATTCCTGCCTACCTTAAACCTCACTCATCCTCCTCCTGAACATTATTCTGCATTTATTGTTCCCACAGTTTCTATTAATTTCTTAATTTCTATGTAATTTGCTCCTTCCATTTTATAACATTCCCTCTTCCAGTTCTTTTATCTCTTTTATAATATTCAGTACTTCAGATATAGTTGATTTAGAGTTTGATTTACATTTTCTATTAATTGCCTTTTTGACAGCTAATATAATTAAACTTAAAAATGCATTACTGTAGCTAGGCAACTGATCCTGTATCCCAGCTCAAAAAATATATTCTAAGTTACAGCAATTTGCTCACCCAATATTTCCAAAAGTGTACTCTATAGTGAATTTTTAAAATCTGCCAACCCATTACACTCCTAAAACACATGTTCTCAGTTACCTCTTTCTTCCCCATCATATCTTCAGCATTTGTTATATACCCAAAGAAAAAATTCTTTGACGTCTGCTTAGGGTATAAGAATAGCTATGCAAATATTTTCAAGCAAAGATCTTCAACCTTTCCAGACTTTTTTGTATATTTGGGGACTATACATATGCCCTCCCACTGGTTTCTTGTAAATGGCATTTCTGATCTCTCTTCCAAACTTTTCTAACCTCCTCTGATTAATTTTTATAGTTATGCCCTATTTTATATGCCCTAATAATTATCACTTTTAACAGCAGCTTCTGTTCCAAATTTGACTAAAAACCCAACAACAGCATATATTTCACTTAAGATTCCCCTATCTCCTTCTTTTTGCCTATACTCAGATATCAATCCCTGGAAGGGAAGGCAGCCTATAGCCTACAGTCTAAAATCAACTTGGCCTTATTCCACTCTATTATCTTCTCTGGTTATTTGCTCCCATACATTGGTTCCTTTGCCAGTTTCCTCCAGCAAATTCCATCCCTCTCTGGCCTATTTTATGTACCCCTACTTACAGTTATCCCTATTGGCAAAATGTCCCCTTTCCATTCTTGTATTGGCTTAGTTCCTAGAATTCTTTCTGTTACTTTAAAAATAACATATTTTGTATGGTTGTTATTATTCTCCTTAAGTATCTGAATCCAGTCTCTCTCTCTTTATTCCTTGAACTTCCTCCTGCTTCATCATCATCCCTTTCCATTTTGAATTATAACCTTTTGCTTGTGTTATGCATATGAACCTTAACTCATTAGCTCTAAACTCTTGCATATTATCCAGATACTCCCTTATTTTTTCTTTAGCATTTTGCATTTGCAGCTCTTCTTGTTCTGTGACATTGTCCTTAGTCTGCAAAACTTTAAGTTTTTGCCATCCCCTCTAAGTAATCCCTGTTACTTCTTAACCATATCTCTTTCTCTTTTATTTCTACCCTGTTTTTAAACTCAGTTTTCATTTTATCCCACTCACTAGGTTTAACGCCTGAAGATATCTCTGTCTTCCCTAATAACTCTGAAATAATTCCCACTGCCCGTTCCTTAAATTATTTTCTTTTCAACAGAGAGGTGGGGCAGTGCCAGTGTCTCACTTTTAATTCATTACCCTGCATTTTTAGCTCAGGTTTTATTGGTGCATGATCCATAATAGTTATTGGATATGTGCTGAAGCTTTCAAATAAATGCAAATGTTCCTGTGAAGTGTAATTTCTATCTAGTCTGGGCTAGTTATTATACCTTGGGGAATAATATGTAAATTCTGTCGTCCAAATTCTTACTAGTGATTTCACATCTTCCGTACCAAATATTTTCATAAATGTCTTCAGAAATCTAACATCTTTTATTATATTTTCCCTTCTAGGCCCCCCTGGTACATCCTGACTATTTCAAATCAAATTCCATTCCCCACCTATAAGTAATCTTCCCTATTGAAAGCTGATTTTGCCCTAAAATTTCTTAAGCTTCATTATAGTTTTGTTGCTTCCAGCATAATCCCCTTCACTTGTCAATAGCCATTACTACCACAAATCTGCCATTATTTTCATTTTTCCATCTTCTATCACTATTGGAGCTCTTCTAACAATTAGTATAATTATGCCTCTTTTCCTTTGTCCACGATATTGTGCTGAATATCTGCCCTGAAATCCTTTCTTTGTCAGATTGGCATGCTCATTTTTTTCCAAATGTGTCTCCTGCAATATTGCTTTTTACACTTTGCATGTCTTAATATAATTCAATGCTCTTTCCTTTTAGTCTATAAATGTAAGGCTATTTATGCTCAAAGATAATATGGATAGAGTAGCCATTATGATAAATAGGTGTTGTTCCCACCTATTATACATGACAATTGTTTTTGAATGTGTATTTTCAACTTTTGTGTTACATGCACACACTAATGTTTGGCTGGCTGATCTTTTATCATTTGTTTCTTCTCTTTTGTATTTGAACATATGAGATGTTTTTCCAAGACCTTTTGTTTTAATGAAAATCCTCAAAAAAAACTAAATAGCTTTTCAAAACACCCACATTGCCTATCAACTCACAGCAAAGACACAAAATCATGCACATCTTCAAAATGAAGTCCAACTCTCCACATAGGAAAATTGCCCCAAAAGACAACTGCATCCGCAGGTATTACCTAATCTAAAATTAAGGTTACTTATGCTAAAGTGCTTGCTACAGCCTATGACCCCACTCACATTGATTGATATCTGTCTTTTCTTACTTCTGTTCCTCTCCCAGATGTGACAAACAGATTTATGCTTTCAGAGGACATTAACTTTTAGTCTTCCCAAAAAAACTGCACTAGATATTCCTAAATAAAACACTGTTCTATTAAATGCATTGAAGTATTAAGGCTGATAGGGATGCTGCAATCTATTATTCACTTCGCAAAATTTCAAACTTTATTTTGTAATGAAATACTTGCTATTGTGCCTTTAAATTTTGCATTTCCCTCAGCAAAGAATGCTTAGAAGCCTCAAGATCAATTGCTTGAACCTGCAGAGAGCTCCTGTTTGTGGAAATTTACTCAGCAATGAATCTTTGTAAATTTCACTTCAAATAGAATGTATAGCTGCCTTCACCTGCAAGCTTTGTGACTCCCATTTAACATTTGCCAAGGGAAAAAAACAAGCTAATATTTTGGCAGATGTAATAACCTAACATTATTTCATGGCTTTCACAATTTTGTCTTATTTTTAAAGCCTACTTGACTACAAAAAACAATTATTTATAGTCTAAGCCAATGGCATTAATCTAGATATTCAGCCTTGTAAAAATAACAGAAAAATCTTATAGGTTCATAGGTTCATATTAGGCTATCTGCCCTAGGGCATTTATAATCCTAGCCAGCATGTGTTTGGCTTTCGCCACCCATTTTAAATTTATTTTGCTATGCCATTTTTCTAGGTTAGTATACTGTGCCTCTGTCTAACAGTGACACAGAAGTGATACCCGGGGTAAACCTATGATCTCCCATCCACTCATCAAGATTCCTCTTGAAGAGAGTCAATGAGGGACTCTGCCTAACCTGGACTGGGATTTTATTCCAGAGTGAAGGGAGCCTCTGGGTTATGAATCTGTCCCTCCAGCATGTCCTATTTATTTCAGTGCTGATGTTCAAGTCTCTCGAGTGCGTAGCTCGATGGGATTTAGATTTTCTGAGGTGCAGCATGTCCATTAATTCCGGGTTGGACATAGCTTTATATGTCAGGCACAGATCGCCTCTGAACAGCCACTGAGTAGAGCTGGAGTTTCTTTAACCGGGCAGCATATGGCATCTGTTTGAGCCCTTTGATCCTCCTGGTGAGGTACTTTTGGGGTCTTTGCAGTTGCTGCAGGTGTCTGGTAAGGTACATCCCAAAAGGGGTATTGTACTCAATTATGGGCCTGATGAGGGATGAGTAAAGAGGCACGATGACCTCCCCTGATCTACATGTGAGTCCCTTCATGATTAGGTGGGCTATATAAAATGTTTTTCTAACCACTTTGGCCACGTGGTTGTCAAATGAGAGATTGCTATCAACTTGGTTCCCCAGGTCCCTAATTACTTCTTCTGTACTTAATGGATTACCACCTATGTGGTAATTTGTGGGCACTTTGTTTTGCCAAAGGGATGACTATACACTTTTGGCATTTAGCTTGAGGCCATGGCTCTGGCACCAGTTGTCTGTTTCTATGAGGCCCTTTTGGAGGATGCTTGTGTCGGCTGGAGAGTTGATTATGGCCCAGTTTGCAGTCATCTGCGAACTTGGTCAGCCACAGTCCTTCCATGTTGGCCTGTACCTCCGAGAAATATATACCGAACAAGAGAGGTCCCAGGACTGAGCCTTGTGGGACACCACTTGTAACTGGTTTGGAGTCTGACATGGCTCCAGCAATTCTAACCATGTGGGTTCTGTCCTTGAGCCAGTTTGCAATCCATCTAGTGACATAGGGGTTTATATTTAAGCTGGTGAGCTTATCTATAATGCCCGAGTGGGGTATTGTATCAAAGGCTTTTGCGAGGTCCAGGTAGGCTGTGTGGACCACCTTCCCCTCATCAATCGCCTTGGTGACTGTTTCAAAGAAATCAACCAGGTTTAAGAGGCAGGATCTGCCCTTAACAAAGCCAAACTGGGTAGGATCCAGTGTCTGTAGGTCCCCAATATCTTTATTTATGTGGACCATGATGATCCTTTCCATAGCTTTGCAGACCAAGCTAGTCAGGCTTATGGGGCGATAGTTTCCAGGATCCGTTGAGGCATCACCTTTATGGAGAGGGACCACTGTTGCTGTACGCCACTCTTTGGGCACATATCCTGTAGTAAGGCTGAAATTGAACAGTAGTTTTATGTTTGGGTTCAGCTCTTCTTGGAGTTCATGTAGGATGCAGCCTGGGACACCGTCTGGTCCCATTGATGCTGTGTTTTTTGCTTTGGAGAGGGCGGCTCTTACCTGAGCATCTGAGATGTCAGGGGGGCAGTACTCTGCTGGGATAGATATTTGCCCTTTTGGTGGGGAGGGGGGGAGAAGTTTGTGCTGAACCTGTCAGCTAGGATGTTGGCAATGTCTGTGGGTTCAATGTATTGTTTGTCATTTTGGACTAATTCTGAGCATATCTGGGAATTACCACCCAGGTTCCTAACATAACTAAAGAAAGCCTTGTGATTATCTTTAGTGTCCTGTGCAATTTTTTTCTCGAAGCTGGCCTTAGACAATTTTATGAGTGCCCGTAGTTTTTTGCTAATACTGATCAGTGATGCCTTCCCTTTTTGGGATTTTGCTCTATCATTTAGTAGCTTCCTCCTTCTATTGTATAGTTTGTTTATGGCTGGGGTCCACCAGACAGGACGTCTGCCTTTGGAGGATTGGGTCTTGGTTTTATTTGGGATTGCATGATCCATGCATTCCTGAAGGTGTTCATAGAATGCGTTTATAAAGGATTCTGCGGTCTGGGCCATATTTTCCACAAGCCGGGGCTTTGAAGGATTCCACCTCGGTTTTGAGGAGTGTGAAATTTGCTTTAGAGAAGTTTTTCACTGTGGTTTTCTAGGCAGGGGGTGGGGTCGGGATGTGAATATCCAGTGAGATTAGTTTATGGTCTGATCTTACCAGTGAGGGATACACTTCTGGTCTGGAGCATAGAGTCCCCATGTTGGTGATGATCAGGTCCAGTATGTTTTCCCCTCTTGTGGGAGTGGTAACAAGTTGTTCCATAGCATTTGAGTTTATAAATTCTAGGAACCTTTGGGCTAGGGTGTTGGAGCTAGAGTAATGCTCCCAGTCTATGTTTGGGTTGTTGAAGTCGCCCAATATAATGGTGTTTGGAGAGACTTTCATATTTTCCAGTGTTCTCAGGAAGGCTGAGTGGGGTTCCTGGGTTTGGGAGGGTGGTCTGTAGCAGGCTATAAACTGGAAGGCAGTTTTACCCAGTTAGTTGCACATGGATAGTCTCTGATGCTTCGTGCTTTGCCACCAACCTGGAGGTGTGGGTATCTTTGATGAATATCGATACTCCCCCTCCTTTTGTGGTTCGGTCCAAGTTTTGGGGTAGCATGGTATGAGGTATAACCTGGTTGTGCTAGGGTGCTCTCGGGAGCCCTGAACCAGGTTTCTGTTACTGCACAGATATCGATGTTCTCCATGCTAAGGAGAGTTTGAGTCGTGCATCTTGAGGTTTAGACTTCTGGCGTTGAGTAGCATTACTCTTAGTTTCTTATCCCTTGTGATACCTATGGAGGTGGGTTTGTCTTTTGAGCCTTGCCTAAAAAGGCACTATGGGGTAGCAAGAGCCTTTGCCAATATCCAAAGCCCAGGGTGACAGGTGCAAGCCGTCCCTAGCGAAGCATCGTGGCTTGTCGAGCATATCATCCCAAGCTGACAGGCATTGGATCCCCTTTGAATGACACCAGTACTTAAGCCAATTGTTGAAATTGATCATCTTGTCTTCATATTGTGGCATCATTCTTGGTGAGGGTAAGATGCTACTCAAGGTCAGGGTCATACCGGCCTGGGCTACATGCTCAGAGAGCTCCTTTATGTCTCTTTTCATGTAGTCCAGGGAGGTATGTCTCAGGTCATTCACACCAGCATGGACAATGACTGAGTCATATTTGTACTTGCCTTGGAGTGACCTGAGTGCTTGTGTTATATGGTGGATCCTAGCACCCAACAGGCTGCTCACCGTGACCCTCTCCTTGTTCAGCCTGGTGAGCGGGACGTCAGTGTGCCTGACGATAGAGTCACCTATTACAAGTGTATCAGGTGTGTTGTTTAATCTTAAGGGCTGTGACTGTTCGGCACACTGGCTTTGTGAGATATGTGTTGCACGTGTTTTGTTTTGGGGTAGCGGTTGCTTGGGTGTCTACTTTGGAGGTCTCTGCTGCTTAGGCAGATCTTTATTTAGAGTCTCAGAGTATGTTTTTGTGTGATTATGTGTTTGGTTTGCTGTCGTGGTAGGTCTATGTGAGACTGGAATTGTAGTGAGTGTGGTTTCCTTCTCCTCCTGACTGGTTATGCCAGTACTGAGTTGAGAGAGCTTAGCCTCCAGTTTGTCTATATGGTTGCATCTCTCACATGTGTTGGAATTTGTTGGGAGGAGGAGAGGGTTGTCTGTGTACATGAGGCAGTTGTAACATTGCCTCAAGATTCCCAGATTCACCAGCTGGACCGGAGAGGAGATTGACAACTGACCTTTGGACATGCTAGAATAATATTGGGAATTCCTTAATAATTGAAAACAAGGGCCAGTGGGGAGTGAGGGTGTAGTGCTTTTAATTTTTAGTGCTGACTTATATAATTGCTTTAGTGAGCAAGTGCCAGGTAACTTAAGTGCAATGTGTTACAGGTAACTTAAATGCAAAAACGACAAACAGTAACTTTCTTTCAAGTGAAACAAGGAAATAAGTACAGTAAGCAATTCAGATATCACTAGTGATCCACAGAAGCTGAAAAGCGTATTAGGTGGAATTAGCGTTCCAGGGAAATAACAAGCAAACAAACAACAAGCATATAAACAAAGCTAGATTCAGCAGGCCTGGATCTAGTCTATGCTACAGCAAACAAGGTGTACCAATTTCAGTAAGATACAGTTCAAATATTCAGGCACTATAAACCTTTAACCAGAAATTCCCAGCTCAGAAGGGCAGAGTCCAGCCTCTTCTCCCACAAGAGTGCAGACCACGAACCTTCTTAATGTAAAATAAATGGCTTGAAGCCCAAGTGCTTAAACCAGAACTAATACACATTAAGAATAACAGACACTGGGCTCTCAATCAGCAGTTCCCAACTTAGCAGGATGAAAGCTACCTGTCCTGCCACCACAGTGCATGCCACAAACCTTCCTAATGTAAAACAACTGGCCTGAAGCCCAAGTGCTTAATCCAAAATACTTAGAATGATAGCTACACTTTAATCAAGTTACTACCAAACAGTAATAAATACAATTGAATACTTTAGGGAATGCCCGGATTAGTGCTCAAGTTACACAAACAAAGCTAGATCCAGCAGGCCCGAATCCAGTCTATGCCACAGCAAACAAGGCGCACCAACTTCAGTAAGAAGCAGTTCAGATATGCATGCACTATAAGCCTTTAACCAGAAATTCCCAGCTCAGAAGGGCAGAGTCCAGCCTCTACTCCCACAAGAGTGCAGACCATGAACCCTCTTAATGTAAAATAACTGGCCTGAAAGCCCAAGTGCTTAAACCAGAATTAATACACTTTTAGAATAACAGACACTGAGCCCTCAATCAGCAGTTCCCAACCTAGAAGGATGTAAGCTACCTGTTCTGCCACTACAGTGCAGACCACAAACCCTCTCAGTGCAAAACAACTGGTCTGAAGCCCAAGTGTTTAAACCAAAAGGCTTAGAATGAGTTACACCAAGCAGTAATAAATACAATTGAGTACTTTTAAGATGATGCAAAAGTAAAATAAAGTAGGTAGAAACACAAGTACAGTAAAAGCAGATGAAAATTTTTTTTTTTTCTGAACAAGTGCTGAGATCAAAGAAACAGATTTGAGTGCTGAAACTAGAAAACTGGCTAGTTATAAGAAAAAAAAACTAAGCTAGAAGGCTTCCCTCCAACACAGAAGGGCTTGGGGGCTCAGAAGCCTACAAATCGTCTATACCACTTAACAGGAAAGGCGGGAAACAAGCTTACATTTTTTTCTGTTTCCCAGATGCTCTCTTTTTACACAGTAGGAGTGCCTGAAATCAGAATATGATCTCACTGCACTCACTTGAGTGAGCAATATAATCAGTGCACTTTTACACTCCAATGTACCCCAGCTGCCCAAGATCACAGCATATCAACAATAAACTTACTTTTTCCAGCCTTTCTTCTATTGTTATACTTTGAAGTCTATATTTCATACAACTAAAAATAAGCTATTTGCTTTAATATCTTTAACACATACAACAGTCACTGAAAAGACTTCCCCCACATTTAAAATAACCTTGACTACACACTACACAAAACTGTTTTACTAAATATATAGCATGCAGTCTACATCTTGAAATATTTATACAATGATTAATAGGAACAATTTTTTTTTTACTTACAGTTTCTTTCCCCCCTTTTAGTGTCCTTCTATACATTAACATAACGTGGATATATATGCTTTGCAGCCTACCCACAAGTTTAACAAATTCAACAAAAATGCAGTCTTTTTTCAGCCACTTTTTCTTGCAAAGCCATATTTCATAAATATGATTGCTGCTTTATAGTCTCCATTTATTCACTAATTTCAGTGTTGCTGGTCTTCTTCCTCCTCATGTCCATCTCCCAACACCAGACTCTGGTTCAAGCCCAAAGTACTCTTGATCATTCTAGTCAACTCCTGTACTTTTTTCTGTTTCTCAAGTATTTTCCTTTGGAACACTGGAAAAAAAGTTTCATTGGCAAAGTCTCTCTAATCTATTTTACTGTCAGAAGAATGAGAAGCAGAAACCCCTTCTGCTTGATGGCTCACTTTTTGTTGAATAAACTTTTTTTATTTCCTCTTTAGCCTGTTCTGCATCAAAGAATGTCTGTGATCCTCCGGGAAGACAGCTGGATACATCAACTTTATCTCACACCTGCCTCTTGACATTCCCTGATTGCTGGGATAAATTTGCTTCCCTTCTGCCTGGTGGACAGTGAATAATCATTTTCTACAAAAACTGTGCAGTCTCCAGCTTTTAATACTTTGCCCTTCTGCCATAGTTTTGTCTGGATCAACTCTTTCTGCTAGTATGACTGCATCTTTACTAACATAGTTCTTGGCTGCTTTCTCGTGGCCAGGTTTGGAGCATATATTCAATGTACCGTTTCTTTTAACAAATCCTTCTCTAAAACACCAGTCCAGTTGAATATTTGTGCTTTCAGAAAATTAATAGAGTCTGTTCCTTTCAGTTTCTCTGGTATAGCAGAAAATCTCGGGTTTTCTCTGGTTGCCCTGTCTTCTAACTCTACATTGTTTTGAAACATCTCAGCCAGCTTTTCTTCATTTTAACCACTGCTTTTTGCAGTTTTATCAGTTCAGCTAAACAGCTAATTAAAGCTTCTTCTATTTGTTCCAGCCTTTTGTTATTTGAGTTGATATATTCCTTCAATGTTTAATTTATTTTAACAACCTCTACGTACATTTGATTTATTTTTCCTCTGAAGTACTGGAATATGTTTCTTGAATCAAGGCTGAAGCTTGAACTGCTTTTTGCTGAACAGCTGCTGAATCCTTCCCAGTCAGTGTTTTCTCTACATTTCCTGGTTGTTTTTTTGTTTTGTTTTTTCCAAGTTTTCCAAATTTCTTTTTTGCTGACATCTAGGTAGTGTACCTACTAGCCAGCAACTGAATTTTACCGAAAATGCAATTTTAATAGTACCCACTTTTTTCAGTTTCTGTTTTCACATTGAGAGAGCTGAAATTAAGTAATTGATCAGTGTGCAACCATCTTGTTAAGTCCCTTTCCTGTTCACTTGTTAATATAATACTAGGTTTGTGGTTTGTTTTACATTGGATGCATTTTTATGAAGAAATACAAAATCTGTAACTATCATGTCTGGTATTTATTTAGTGATTGTAATCTTAAGCGTTCTAGCATAAAAAAAATCACAATGGCTCTATCAGGAAAAAAAAGTAGATTCAGTTGATTAAGACACTGAGCATTTTGATATTACTTAACCCAAAGTTTGTTACTCTACATTCTGTCTTGCTGCTTTAGTATCACCTTTTTGTTACTATTACTGTCAAATATTAGAGTTTCTGTGTTGGTGGTTTACTTACACGACAAACATGTTTAATTGTAAGATGCCCATTTCCTTAGACCTTTCACCAAAGCTCCATCCTTTACAACCTCAACACTCAGAGCCCCTCCTCTTATGCAATTCCTTAAGGACTTCAGACATTTCCTAGGTATGGCAGTGGTAGAAGTTGAAAGAACATTAACCTCCATGGCACTGTCTTGAAATGAGTAAGCAACAAGGTAGTACTTTTTGATTGGGTGCCTTGATAATCCTTTATATAATTGCTTTAAGGGTGTTTCTGTAGTATGTAAATAACAATTCTGAGTAAAGCCATCAAAATAATACTGCAGATATGCTAAAAGCAGTTCCAATATCACTTAGAGGAAAGGCTGGCACCCTGCCAAAAATGCTTTAAGATGGGGGGATTAAACAGCATGCTAGCCCCTTATGTTAATAGTGATTTTTTTTTTGCATAACTCCAAGTAACAATATCTGAACAGTGGTGTTGTCATTTTGATAAACTTAAACATAATTTTAAATATATACACAAGGGCAAAGTGGCACTTTAGCATACCAAATGAAAAGTTATTTCAGTGATTATGCATTTATATTTTGTAAATGGTGTCTATGGGAATGCTCATCCTTAAGTGAAATGTAGCACTAAGCATCCATGGGCTGTACTATAGGAAAGCACATGAGGGCATACGTCTCCCCTGTGAAAGTCTGCCCCCCCCCCCAAGTACCCCAGTCCCTGGAAATAATAAAAATGCTTGATGCTGGGAATAGTAAAGCAAGTACTTGATGCATTTGATATAGTGTTTCAATTCATTCATGAGTCTGCCACACAAGCATGGTTAATTCTTCTGGTTTGGAAATGAAGTAGGGTGGAGTTCTCCATTATTTCATTTTAAGCAGTTGGTTGGGAGAAGAAAATAAATGTCTTTATCAAAGTGGTGGTATTACATTTTTGTCAGTGTGTGTGTAATGCCCCAGTTAGACTGTGGGGGGGGGGGGGGGTTCAGGTTATGTGAGTGTCTCAGAGTCACAGAGGTGGAAAGAATCAAACCCTGTACCCTTGATGCAGCTCATTAAGATCCTGCAGCCATAATCCTCCACAACAAGCTTCCCTTAACCTCTGTTTTGTAAATTAGTAATTAAAGTTTCATAGTTCTTATTGTTTGGAAAATGCAAGTTCATACAACACCTGGAATAGTTATGTTAACCTTCAAAGTGAATTAAATTTGTCTGGCATGTAAGGCTCTGAGCCATTAACAAATTGCTGTAGTCAAAGACAGAAGGTTTGTGAGTGTGAGCAAGTCACTCAAACAGTCCTACTGGTCTCCACTGAAAAGGGTAATTTTTTTTGGTGGGCTTACATTGTTAACAAATACATAAAAAATATAATTTAAAATTTGATCTCTTGCCCTCTCCCTAGTTAGTTTTGGATTTGTTCAGAATTCCTTGTCAAAAATTTGATATTTTTGGTCTATTTGTTTCTTGTAAAGTTTGTGGCTTTCTGGAAAATTACTGTAAATTACAGTCATTAAATAATGTCAAGAATGTGATTTTCAGACTGTGTGTTCTTTAGAAAATGCTTGCTAATGCAACTTACTAAGCCTATAAGAGAAAGATTCAGTCTGTTCCTGACTGCTGGATCTTTGCCTCTGATTCTTGCGGTCAAAGGTTGAGAGGGCATGGAGTGTATGCAGTGGGATGCACTTTATGGTTCTCATAGTACTGAACTGAAATAAAATTCTCAGTCATTATTTATGTATTTTCTTTCATTCATTTTATCACAAGCAAACAAATGAATGTACACAGTCATACTAGGGGATGTATTTGATGGTCCCATTTATGCGTTTGTGTGTGTATCCTGCATCCCAGAGTAGTTATGGTGTAAAGTAAGGAATCAGTTGTAGTTCATAGGGTCATAGATGTATACTACACTAACAACCTCTAGGGCTTTTATAAGCCTGGCTTTGCAACCCAGATGTGGCCTACAAGTTATATGTTCAGATGTAGATATCAGGGTGATTGTTTGTCCTACAAGTTATATGTTCAGATGTAGATATCAGGGTGATTGTTTGTTATGACATGATTTACTGACTGCCTCTGTCCATCAGAGATGTAGGTGTTAGACCAGGGGTGAATTTTCAATTTCCCATTTCAATTTCTCATCCAGTGGTCCAAGTTACTCTTAAATAAGGTACAGGAGGGACTTTGTTTCACATGGATGGGGAGCATGTTCCAGAGAAATGGAGGGACACATTACTATCTCTCCAATATGTCCTATTTATGTTGCAAACAGAATTTAGACCTTAGATCTAGTAGTTCTGATGCTGTTTGTTTTGCAGATATGCAAAAGGTTTATCAGAGTAGGGTCCAGGGATGGCGTGTATGCCAGGCATAGATCATCTTTCAGTAGTCTGTAGCAGACTGAATAAAGAGATAGAGCTTTGAGGCAATCTGCATAAGACATTGTGTTTATACCCTATATTCTTTTTGTAAGGAACCTTTGTGGGCGTTCAGGTTGCTGCATGTGTCTGAACAGGTACATACCGAACGAGGCATTATACTCAGTGGGGGCTGAGTATAGTGGTACAACAACTTCCCTGGACCTCGATGCTATGCACTTATTTATAAGTTTAGTAACACAGAAGGATTTCCTTACTACCGTGGATAAATGCTCATCAAAGGCCAGGTTACTGTCTACATGTGTTCCTAGATCCCTAAAAAGTGGGTCAGTTTTAGGAGTGTTTTATTAATGCTGTTGTTTCTTGGGATGACCAACTTCCCAAAGGGTAGTATAATGCATTTCTTGGCATTGAGTTTTAAGCTGTGGCTTTGGCACTGGTCATTTGTCTGTGTTAGGCCCTCTTATAAGATGTTAGTTTCTTTGGGGGATTATGTGACTGCTCCCAGTTTGCAATCATCTGTGAACTTGGTCAGCCAGAGGCCTTTGACATTGGCTTTGACTTCTGAGAAGTAGATGCCGAAGAGGAGCAGGCCTAGCATAGAGCCTTGAGGGACTCCACTAGTGACTGGCCTCTTTGAGGAGGTGGTCTCACCATTCCTAACTTCCTGGATCCTATATGTGAGCCAGCTGGGTACCCAGCATGCTATATAGGGGTTTATGCTATATAGGGGTTTATATTATCTGCAATTATACAGAGCTGAGTATATATTTATTTGGTTATAGAGTTTAATTGTTGCTTAGATCTGTGTTGAAACTGTTGTCTCACTGTTCTGAGAGACTGATCGGCAAATATACAGAGCTGAGAATATTTTTTTGGTTTTAAAGTTTGTACTGTTAGTTTTTGCTTAGATCTCTGTTGAAACTGTTTTGTCCCACCCACCCTCCCTATTTTTGGTTTGTAGTTTAAATTTGGGGGCTTTTGCAGTTGCCCGCCCCACTGTAGATTTGATCTGGGATACTCCCCCTGTCCCATCTCTTTACTACATTCTACCTAATAAACTCTTTGTACACTTGCTTTTAGTCCTTTTTAATTTAATTGCATTTTTTATGTGTTTGGTCTAATATTGCTGCATACTCAAGTGTGCTAGCTTACACTGCATGTGAATTGTTTTTCCTACTGTTTTTGCTACTTTTCTGTAACAAAAAAAAAAAAACTGTAAGCCTGTTTCCTACCTTTCCTGTAACTAGTATTCCAGATACAGATTTGCTGTGTCCAGGACTGTATGTAAGCTTCTGAGTCCCCCAAGCCTTTCTGTGTTGGAGGGAAGCCTTCTAGCTTATCAGTGGGAGTGGGAAGCACTAGGTACCCTGTCTACCACATAAGTAGTGGTTCTGGCCCAGAATTTGTAGTTATTGGCCATTTGGGCAATCTCTTCCATCTCTCTCAACTTTCTGATTTGAAAGCCTGTATTTGCACTTGTTTCTGTCCTGTAACTCATCCTGTGAAGATACAGATTCTTAGTTTTAGCACTTAAATTTGCTTTTTCATGCTCAGCACTTGTTCAGAACTTGTAAGCACTAAATAAGCTACTAATTACTATAGCACTCTATCTTCCTCATTATCTAGAGGAAAACAGTTTTTGTACTTACTTTTCTCACTTGCTTAGAGAAAAACAACTCTTGTACTCACTTTCCTCACTTATCTAGAGGAAAAACCCTGCAACTCTCTTTTTGCGCGGTCTTGCGCACAGAGCAGCATCGGGCAGTTGGGGTATACTATTCCCGACCTCACAAAGTCTGCGCTGTAAATTTTCCCTTAGAACTAGGCAAGCCTCAACTCAAGAGCTTCAGATCAGCTGCTCTTATTGCAGCACTTGCAAAACAGAAATCAGCACTTGTCCTAATCTCCTAGACAGCACTATTATTCTCCAAATTTCCTAGACAGCACTATTATAATATAGCATAAGACCCCCGATCGTCCACAGGACTTAAGTTCAATTTACTGTTCAAAGCATATCCAGAGGTCAGCTTCAGGTGTACTCTCCAGTTCATCTGGTGGAATTGGGCATCCTGAGGCAATGTCACAACTGTCGCATGTATACAGACAACCCTCTCCTCTTACCTCTAGACACAAACACTTGTGAGAGATGCAAATACACAGCCAGACTGGAGGCTAAGCACTCTAAACCCATGACTGTAACAGACAGTCAAGAGGATAAGGGACACACTTGCATCACACCACTTGTCACACATGAATCTACAAAACAAGCACTGGCAAAACATACGCATAAATACACAAAAAACATATTCGGAGGCACTAGGTACCAATCTGAAAAAGAAACAGTGCCCTCCAAAGCAGACAAGCAAGCAACCTGCACCTCCAAACACAAGCCAGTAAACACATAATTCACCTCAGCAGTGTGCCTCACAACAGCCCTTAAGGCAAAACACCATACCTAACATGCTAGTAATAGGGGACTCTATAGTAAGGCACACGGATGTTCCACTCACCAGGCTGAACAAGGAGAAAGTTACTGTCAGCTGCCTGTCGGGTGCTTGGATCCACCACATAACACAAGCACTTAGGTCACTCCAGAACAAGTACAAGTATGATGCTGTCATTGTACATGTTGGTGTGAATGATCTAAGACATACCTCCCTGGACTACATGAAAAGAGACATTGAGGAGCTATCTGATCATGTAGCCCAAGCTGGTATGACCCTGATCTTGAGTCTTGAGTAGCATACTACCTTCACCTGGAATGATACCACAATACAAAGGCAAAATTATCAATTTTAACAATTGGCTAAGCTTCTGGTGTCATTCTAAGGGGATCCAGTGTCTGTCTGCCTGGGATGACATGATAGACAAGCCTCGCTGTTTTGACAGAGATGGGTTGCACCTGTCACGCCTAGGTTTTCAAATACTGGCCAAGGCTCTTGCCTTCCCCATAGTGCCTTTTTTAGGCAAGGCTCAAAGGACAAACCAACCACCATAACCAGTACAGGTAACCAAAAACTAAGGGTAATGCTACTCAATGCCAGAAGTCTCAACCTCAAAATGCACACACTCGAGGCTCTCCTCAGCATGGAGAAAATCAATGTTTGTGCAGTGATGGAAACCTGGTTCAAGGCTCAAGAGAGCACCCCAGCACTGCCAGGTTACAATTCATATCATACCTTCCGGCCTCACTTACCAGATCGCAGTACAAAGGGTGGAGGTGTATCCATATTCATCAAGGATACCCATATCTCCAGGTTAGTAGCACAGCATGATGCCCCAGAGATCATCCATGCACAACTGTCAGCAGGCAAAACCACATTTCAAGTTGTAGCCGATTATAGATCACCCACCATGTCCCAAGATGCTCACTCTGCATTCCTTGAGACATTGGAAAATATAAAGGTCCTACCCAACACCATAATCTTGGGTGATTTGAACTATCCTGGTATAGACTGGGTGAACTACCAATATTCCAACTCCTATGCTCAGCGATTCATAGAATTTATAAATTCAAATGCCCTTGAACAACTAGTATGTTCCCCCACTAGAGGAGACAACATATTGGATTTAATCATCACAAATATGGGCGCTCACTGTACCATACCCATTATCACTCCCTCCTTGGTCAGATCCGACCACAAACTGATAACCCTGGACATCCTCACCCCTCCACCTCCCCCAGTCAAAAAAAAATGGTCAAAAACCTTTCCAAAGCAAACTTCAAACTACTTGCATCCAAAGTGGAAAGCTTCACTATTCCCTTGCAGAAGGATAATGATATCCAGGATGCAGAATCCTACACCAAGGCACTCTATATGCATCTTCAGGATTGCATGGACCATGCTATCCCAAATAAAACCAAGACTCCTTCCTCAAGCAAGAAGAAACCAGTCTGTTGGACCCCGGCCATAAGCAAACTTTACAATAAAAGGAGGAGACTTATACAAAAAAGGCCAAATCTCAAGTAGAAAAATCATCCCTAATCAGCATTAGTAAGAAATTGAGGGCCCTCATCAAGTCAACTAAAGCTAATTTTGAAAAGAAAGTTGCCAAGGATGCCAAGGATAACCATAAGGCCTTCTATGGCTACGTCAAAAACCTAAATGGCAACGCTCAGGTCTGTTCTGAGCTAGTACAAAATGGAACAAAATACACTGACCCTTCTGACATTGCCAACATCTTGGCTGACAGGTTCAGTGCAAATTCCCACCACCACCACCTACAGGGCCTATTACCATTCCAGGGGATTGTGTAAGACCAATTATTACTGATACGTTGGTTAACAAGGCTCTATCTAAAGCTAAAAACACTGCCTCCATGAGACCAGATGGTGTCCCAGGCTGTGTTATACGCGAGCTCCAAAAGGAATTAACCCCACATCTTAATACCCTGTTCAGTCTCAGCCTCTCCACAGGATATGTGCACAGATAATGGTGCATGGCAACGGTGGTCCCACTACACAAGGGTGGGGCCACAACTGACCCTGGGAACTACCAACCAATAAGCCTGACCAGTCTGATCTGTAAGGCTATGGAGCGAATCATTATGGAACTCATAAATAGAGAGATTGAGAACCTCCAGTCGCTGGACCCCACACAGTTCGGCTTAGTCAAGGACAGATCATGCCTCCTGAACCTGGTGGATTTCTTTGAGACAGTTACTGAGGCTATAGATAAGGGAAATGAGGTACACACGGCTTACCATTACCTTGCTAAAGCATTTGACACCATTCCCCATTCGGGTTTTATTGATAAGCTCACCAGCCTGGGCATAAACCCTTACGTCACAAGATGGATCGCAAACTGGCGCTCAGACAGATCCCATAAAGTAAGAGTAGCGGGATCTATGTCTGAATCCAGACCAATAACGAGTGGTGTGCCTCAGGGCTCTGTCCTGGGGCCCCTCCTGTTTGGCATATACTTCTCAGAAGTACAGGCAAGCACGGAAGGGCTGTGGCTGACTAAGTTTGCAGACGACTGCAAACTGGGTGCTATAATAGATTCTCCGGCTGACATGGAGATCCTCCAGAAGGGCCTAAATGAGACTGATGCAAGGTGTCAAAGCCATGGTCTCAAGCTAAATGCAAAAAAATATGTAGTAATCCCCTTTGGAAAAAACAGAGTACCCGCAAACTACAACATAGGAGGTAATCCCCTGAAATCTGAAGAAGAAATAAGGGATCTAGGGACCCAAGTAGATAGCCAGCTTTCCTTTGATAACCATGTTGCCAAAGTGGTTAGAAAATCTTTTTGTGTGACCCATCTGATCATGAAAGGGTTTGCATCAAGATCTAAGGATGTAATGGTGCCCCTCTACTCTTCCCTCATCAGACCCATTATTGAGTACAATGCACCAATTGGAATGTATCTGGCTAGACATCTCCAGCAGCTGGAGAGACCACAGAGGTACCTAACCAAGAGAATTACTGGCCTCAAACAGTTGCCCTATGCAGCATGATTGAGAAAGCTAAGACTGTAAACTGTTGCATACCGCTTTCTCAGAGGCGATCTCTGATTAACGTACAGAGCCATGTCCTACCCAGAATTGTTGAACATGCTCCGTCTTAGCAAAACCAAATCTACTCGAGCTACACGCTCTAGGGATATAAACCTCAACACAACAATGAATAGAACATGTTGGAGGGATAGATTCCCTTCACAGAGACTTCCCTTACTATGGAACAGGGTCCCGCTCTACATAAGACAGAGCCCCTCACTATCACTCTTCAAGAGGAACCTTGATGAGTGGATGGGTAACAGAAAATTCACACCGGGGATCACACCAACGGCACTACTAGATAGGGGCCAAGGGTACTAGCTGCTAGTACAAAGGTCTAGGGAACTACTAAAGGGGCGGTGAATACCACACAACATGGCTGGGATAATATATGCCTTTGGGCAGATAGCTCAGTACCAACCTATGAACCTATGTCTAATTCTGTAAGTTTGTTAACAATGCCTGAGTGGGGTATTGTTTTAAATGCCTTAGCCAGGTCAAGGTAGGTAGTATGCACTGTTTTACTCTCATCCATTGCCTTGATGACTTTCTGAAAGAAGTCCACCAGGTTCAGTAGACATGACCTTCCCTTGACAAAGCCAAACTCGGATGGATCCAGTGTCTGAAGGTCTCCTAAGTCTTTGCTGGTCATTTCTATTATAATTATGTCCATGACTTTGCACATAAGACAAGTCAGACTAACGGTTCTGTAGTTTCCAGGATCTGTTGATGGTCCACCCTTTTGAAGAGGGATGACCATAGCAGTCTCCCATTTATGTGGCATGGAGCCTGTTTAGAGACTATAGTTAAATAGTAATTTCTTCAGCCCTGATTGGTCATATTTTAGTCTATTCAGGTGGCACCCATAACTATTATCAGGGCCCAGTGACACTGTGTTCTTGGCCTTAGCAAGTGGAACCAGGACATGCTCTTTATTTATAGGTGGAGGGATTATGTTTGAAGGTATTTCTTGGAAGGTGGCTGGGGGTAAGAAGGGGGTAAAGTTGGAAATGAATTTGTCAGCCAGCAGATTTTCTATATCACCTGGCTCAGTGAATGTGGCACCATTAACCACCAGTTCAGCACACTGCTGTGTGATGCCTTTGAGATTTTTGACATAGTTGAAAAAGGCATTATGGTTGTCTTTTGCCTGGGAGGCTATCTTGACCTCAAAGTTGGCTTTGCTTGACCTAATTAGCCCTCTTAGTTGCCTATTCACTTTTATGAACAAGTTCTTATCTTTATGGGAGTTATTTTGATCATTACTTTTTTTCCCTTTTGTTGTATAACCTGTTTAATCTGGGATCCCACTAGGGTAGTTTGTTTTAGGAGTTAGTTTTGGGCTTACTTCTGGTAGTTACAGCAGCCTCTGTGCAGCCATTGACATGGTTGTACAGAGTTTCTGTGAACAATTCTGCATAGGCTGCTGTGTTCTCTGGATTTGGAGGGGCACTGAATTTTGGCAAACTATCGCTTAATAAAAGGTAGTTTGCCTTGGAATAGTTCCTAACTGTTATTGGATTTATTAGTTTACTGAGTTGATATTGATTTCGCAGAAGACAGCTTTGTCAGACCTTTCCAGGGAGAACATGACATTGGGGGTGTGTGCAGCATTTTCCATATTTGTGAGTACGATGTCCAGTATGTTGGAACCTCTACTGAATGTATGCACTAACTGATTAAGAGTGTTTGTATTTATGAAGTCCAGGAATCTCTGTGCCTGCAGATTTGGGGCCGTGTAACATTCCCAGTCTATAGAAGGGTAATTAAAGTCCCCCATGAACAAGGTTTTAGATTAGGGTTTCATCATATGAGCAGCTTTCTTTTGGTAAGATCTTTCGTTTCCTTGTTCTGTTGACTGTTGACAGTGCACTTATATGTCTGTTCATAAACCACACAGAATGAAGTGTATGAGTTTAATGTTAAAATATGACCTATGAATTTATTTTTTGTTTATTTATTTATTTTTTTTGCAGACACAAGGGTGTGAAATGCACTGAGTTGAGCTAAATCCCATTATCTGGTACTTAATGCTGATGAGTTAAGGCTAAGAGCTGTTAATGAGCCACTTCCTCTAGTGCAGCTTTTGATTCCCTCAGCCTTCATTTGTCTCGTGTGAGTCTGACCAAGTTTCTTCACCAAACAGTGCTCCTGGGCTGCCTCTGAAAAGAGGCACTGGTGTTAAGTTAGCAAATTTATTATGTATTTGTCTTTTGAATTCCTACACCCTTCAGATAGTCCTTAATTTGTACTTTACTGTGTGCTATTTGACTATGAATCCCTGAATGTCTGCTGTAGTTTAATGGATTGCCAGATGCATTTTCAATAAATATGAGTTTGAAAGGAAGAGAAGTTTACAGTTCTTCATGTTTTCTATTTTCAGTGCAAAAGTGCTTTGTTCATCAACATTTTTAAATAAATCCAAATCATCAACATATTCTTGTCTTACGTCCTCAGCTGGACTAATGTCTATATTTTAAATGCTATGTTTTTTAACCGTATAATGTAAGTAATACTTAATGTGGAGCTTTTCTCCTCAGGTCTCCGCTGAAAACAGACCTGTGTCCAGTCGGACTCTCCCAGTCAACAAATGTAAATAAATAAATAATTTGTGATCATTGCAAAAGTAAAGAACAAAGGAGTATGCATACTGACAGGTTTCAATAGTGTTTTATGGTAACAGACAAGTAATAGGATATTGGTATGGCCGTGGGGGGGGGGGGGGGGTCTGGTCCATTGCTCTGCATAGGGCCCTATTTCACCATGATACATCTCTGCTCTTATTGTTTAGAAACTGCACACGAGTATTTAGCCTCATTCTTATGTCTAATCTTTTCAGCCAGGTAAAGGGGCGACCCAGGAGGATTACTTAGTCAAATGACTTACTGAAAGACATGCAGTAGGAAAATGGAGGTAGAACAAAATCAAATCCTGAACCCTTGATTACAAAAAGCAGCTCATTAAGAATTTAGAGCCTCAATCCTCTGCGTTAACTACTAGACCTTTACTTCTGCCTTAATTTTCTAATAAGTCGCAGAGGGTTAAAAATCACTGAGTCAGTAATGCCAGTAGTTATTAATGTTTCACAGATTTTGTTGTTCGAATGTTTAGAAAACGCATGTTGATTCAGAACTCTTCTGTTAACTGTTTAAGTGAATTAGAGTAGTTTGCTTCTAATCTGTTTCTGATTTTGCAGAACATCATTGATTTTACCTTGTATTTATGCCCTGCCCATCATTAACTTCTTTTTATGGTAAATTACTGAGGCTTATTGTCTGTCAAAATGGCAGTCATTATAGTTTCATAGTTTTTATTGTTTAGAGAATGCAACACTTATTGCTCTGTTAATATTTAAGTGATTTGGAATTGTAAGTTACTTATGTTAATGATCTGTTTCCAGTAGTCAAAGGTACAGGGTTTGAATCCTTTCACTTCTACTTGTCTACTTTGTGAATCTAAGCAAGTCACTTACCCAGACAGAGCTCCTGGGTCCCCCTCCCTTTATAAGGGACAGTTTATCTATTGGGTTTACCTGGTTAACAATTACATAAAATAGTATTTAAAATTTGTCCCTTTTTGTCCAGAATTCTTGAGCAAAGAGAAGTAGTTTGGTCTGTTCTGTGTAAAACTTGTGGCATCAGGCAAATTATTGCAGATTGCAGTCACTAAGTAATGGCAAGCATATAAGTTTCATATTTTGAATCCTTCAGAAAATGCTTGATAATGTAAAGCTCGTTATTCCAACAATTTCTAAGTATATAACAGAAATATTTAAAAGCTGCTCCTAATTTTGTTCCTTGTTTTTATTCTTTAAGTTGAGTAGGCAGGGGAGAGATACAGTGTAATATTCAAGGTGTACAGTCATACCGGTGGCTGTAATTGTGAGTGTGTGTGTGTATGTAAGTCTGTGAGCATACATGGTGAAAGGGCAAAGTATAACCAGTGCACTGCATAGAATAAAGTAGTAATGCCTGAGGGAGGGAGAAAGGAAGTTGTCATCGAGAATTTGTAACTAGAGATGCTAAGAGAGAATATGAGAATAATTTGCTTATGTTTTATGTGGTGAGGACTAAAGCTTTGCAACTTACTCTCAAGTCTCTAATGTTTGAAGAGACGGATGTATAATAAAACACAATATATTACAACTTTTGTCTGATAAATAGTGTAAAAGGAAATGTTTTCATTGTAACTAAGTAATCGTTCTAGCAAGTGAAGAGATACTGAGAGGATCAATTAACTTTTTATAAGTATAAAATCCAAAGTTTGACCATGGTGTGAGTTTCCTTTCTATTTGTTAGTAAACGTGAGATGTTTTACAGATCTGTTCCACATTGTACGAGATAGTGTAGTATTACATATTTTGGAGATGGAAGTATGACTATGGCTGTATTTTTCTTTAATTTGTTTGCTTGTTGGTTGAAAGCCTGCTATTACCTGTTATTACTTGATGCTCACTGGAGTAGATTTTTTTGGAGGTGGGGGGTTGCTTGGCTTGTTTATTTGGGGTTTTAGACTTTTGTAACTTTTGTAACTTGAGTTGTTTCTCACGAGAGTCTCTGATAGTTGAAGAAATTGATATATGGTAAAATAAATATAATGAAACATTTTAAACCATGCTGTGAGCTCCCTCCTTAGCTGTTAATAAATGTTTCCCATATTGCCTATTTATTCCACCTTATGAGAGATGTTATAGTGTTCCATATTTTGAAGATAGAAAGTTTACTAAAGATGTAGTTTGTTTAATTTGCTTATTAGTACTATGCATGCTATGGTAATTCAAACCATACTAAACCGTACGAAAATGAAAAATGTAAGGGGATATGCAATTTTAATTATCTCAGTCATTAAAACTACAATTTCTTAAAATATTTTAATGAGACTTGTTCACAGACAGTTATAATAACATTCAGGAAATCATAGCTGCATCATTTAAATTCATGTACATCCAAAAAAGTATTAAAATTCCAGAATGAGCTATTCTGACCAGACATTTCCTTTAGAGTGCTACCCATACCTCTCATCTCTCCCTATTTTTTGCAGAATGTCCATGTTTCTTCTACAAATGTTTGCCGTCTCAGAACATTTTTGATTTTCTTGTAAGTCATTCATGATTACAGTCAGTCTGTAATGCCATTCATTAGAATGTTGTAATTCTTATTGTTCACAAAATGCATATTGATGCAAAACATGTTGTAAACCATAATCAATCCTTGAGCATGACAAACTAGTAGTTTTTTCTGTCTTATGAGTATTGCAAGGATTTGTTAGAGTTTGGTATTCACCATTTTTTGTAAGAGTATGGTCTTTTATTTTTAACAGTGGATTATAGTTGACTTGTTACCCTGTATCATGCATTCTATACTTTATTGGTATGGTGTTTTTTCCACATATCCTTTGTCCCCTACCACCTAGTTATTGTGCCCCTATTCTTTCCCAGCAATACAAGGAACCTGGAGATGCTACTGCTCTCCTCCCTTCCTTATGGGCCCACCAACAGCCCTGACACTTAACACAGCCCTTCTCTGATGGCATTCTGTCTGCAACTTTCTATATCCAAGAGTTTCTGTTATACATTTCCTAGTAATGTCATATTTATATATCTCCAGTGTCTGCTACACAGATATGCTCCCCCGTGTCCCATGTGGCCATGTTTTGTACTACAGCAAGGGCTGATGAAAAGTATTCAGCACAGAAACATTGAAAAAGGGTGGATAAGGGAAGATGCAGTTATGTGTTCAGGACAGAATGCCACTGGATCTCTCTCTCACACACACACACACACACACACACACACACACACACACACACGCACGCACGCACGCACACACACACACACACACACACACACACACACACACACACACACACACACACACACACACACACACACACCATGCACATCTGCAGGCAATTTACAGATGACAAATTCAACTACTCCCTGTCTTTTGAGATTTGGGAGGAAACCAGAGCACTCAGTGCTACCCTATAAAAACACAGACAGAACATATGGACTGTGTACACAAAAGACATATAATCACACAGAAAGTTGTGTCTTTCCATATTGTTTGAAATAATAACTGCCAAAACTAAAAACTGATAGAAGTGCCTTTTTTAAACACCTTTATTGAATTATCACTTGTGACATAGGCAAATTTACATTCATATAAAAGTAATCACACTATAATTAAGATAAATATTATACTTCTCATATATTGCTATATATCATATAAACTAACTAATGTTACAGAAATTATTAAATTCCTGCCTTTTTTAAACAAGAAACATCCTTATTAAACCATCACTTACTACACAGGCAATCATATATTTATATAAATGAATATAAGCCACACCGACATAATCCTAGTTGCAAGCATTTTACATCACAAACCATACTGACACACTCCCAGTTGCAAACATTATACATCAGTTATAATCTACCCAATCTTTTTCAGTCAAACATTACATAGCTCATTTACGTCCTGATGGCTTTTAAACCACATTCCTTCCTTACAGGTATGAGTATTTTTTATAAGTTGTTCTGTTGTTATCTACTAGGTTTGTTAGTCCTGCACCATCTGTTATTCTATTTCCTAGTTTACCAACAAGACCTGATTTGGCACTGTATTTGTCCTTACCAAACATGCAGTTTCCAAGAAGGTACTGACTCAGTCAAAACTTTCCATGCAGAAGAGTTGTATATTCTTTTTCCTGCATACATATAAATTTGCTTTATATCCACCACAAACATTTCTAGCTCTCAACCCATTACTCCAATAATCAGAGACAAAACAAAAAATAATTAGTGATAGACATGAACCAGAGATACATATTGTGGAAGAAATTAAAATATACACAATGGCCACAGAAGTATATTTCATCTTTGCTGTCAGGCAACAGACAAGCCACATTCTATCTACTTTTGATGTCTTATATAAGAAAATTAAAGAGATGATTATCTTACCTATGAAACTATTTGAGTGGATGGGAAATAGGCAATACACCCCGGGGATCACTTCAATCACATTGCTAGATAAGGGCACAGGGAACTAATGTCTGGTAAGCCAGATGACTGGGAACACTATTGGGCTAGGCTTGCATTGGCTCCAGGGCCGTTAGCCTAGTACTTACCTATGAACCTATATGAGTGGATGGGAAATAGGAAATTCACCCCAGGGATCACTTCAATTGCATTGCTAGACAGAGGCACAGGGAACTAATGTCTGGTAGGCCAGATGACTGGGAACACTATTGGGCTAAGCTTCCACTGGCTCCATGTCCATTAGCCTAGCACTTACCTATGAACCTTAAAAGGGTGTTTGGCAGTTAGCGCAGAGAATTAAGGCAGTGAGCTGTTAATATACTGCAATATAGTCCAAATAACTTGTGTGTCATCAAGCTTAGAGCAGTTACTTTGGCCTCCAGTGGCAATACCTACAGATGTAGTAGAATTCAGCATTGTGTAAACATTAAAGTTACTGGAATTTAGTACTGTTTTGCTTAATCTGCCCCAACAAAGCACCCTTATTAGTCTGCATAAACAAAACACCTTTAATAGCCTTCTAACCCCAATACACCACCCCCTTGTAGCTCAGAAATCAAAGGACAGAACAGCATGGATATTCAATTTCCTAACTTCTCTGTAGCCACTGTGATGGATATGGGCATCTTGAAACAATGTAGCAATTGTCTCACTTTTACTGACAACCACTTACTACTTAAAGAATCGGACGCAGTATGTGAGAGGTGTAATTACACAATGACACTGGATGCTAAACTCTGACATACAAGTCTACATCAGGTTGTCAAAACCACATTCACAGCACATACCTCACACAGCACCCACATAGACTAATGTATGCTCAGGCACTTAAAAGCAATCTTCTTAAACAACAAAGATCACCTAGACCACCCACGATTAAAGCTATGCCTCAGCAAGCCCAAAAGCACTCAGAAAAAAACAACACCCACATGTTGACCATATCATTAATAAGTTTGAGTTAAGCAAAGATATGTGGTTAGAAATTCAAAATTGTAGACAATTATTTGAGCATAAGATTAATCTAATGCAACCAATAGTTAGAAATTATTTCTCCACATTTATTGATTTACTTATTATTCTGATGCACCAGAATATAATTGGAAAATGATTTCTATTTAAAATACTGATCTACTGTTTGGTATATACTTCTCAGAAGTTCAGGTCAAAACTAAAGGGTGTGGCTGACCAAGTTTGCAGGCGACTGCAAACTAAGTGCAATCACTGAATCCCCAGATGATGTCAGTTTACTCCAGGATGGTCTTACACAGACCAATGACTGGTGTATTAGTCAGTCTCAAACTGAATGTAAAGAAATGCATCCTCATTCCCTTTGGCACAAACAATGTCCCTTCACACTATCAAATCAGTAACAATACCCTAAGTACCCATGAAGTGATAAGGGACCTGGGATCACAGGTTGACCATGACCTTAACCTTGACCACCACATGTCTACCATTGTAAGGAAAGCTTTTCACGTAGCTCACTTTGTTAGTAAAGTCATCGCCTCGAGAGCAAAAGAAGTTATAACCCCCCTATACTTGGCACTTATCCTTCCCATAATTGAGTATAATGCCACATTCGGTATGTACCCTACTAAGCATCTACAACAATTAGAGAGACTTCAGAGGTTTCTAACAAAGAAGATTAAGGGCCTCCAGCATGTACCTTACACAGACTGACTAAAATTCCTGTCACTATACTCCATATCGTATAGACTTCTTAGGGGAGACTTATGACTGGCCTACAGAGCAACCCAAGACCCAAACCTAATGAACTTACTGCATATCCATAAATCAAATGGGTCTAGGTCTACCCATTCCAGGGACTTAAATATGGCCTAAAACTTAAATAGGACATGCTGGAGGGACAGATTTATCTCCAAGCGACTGCCACGTCTTTGGAACGGGTTACCAATTCATGTAAAACAGAGCACCTCTATGAAACTGTTCAAGAGGAACCTGGATGACTGGATGGGACATCGTAAATTCTTACTGGGGAAAGCACCCAGAACCATCCTGGACATGAGAAGTCATCACTAAATGCAATCATGGGTATTGACTAGTACCTCTACACTACTACACTGGGTTGAAACGACTTGGCTTAAAATGACCTCCAGGTTGATAGCCTAGTAATCTCCTATGATCCTATAATAAAATATATAAGGTACTTAATAAATCAACAGTATATTACAGAGAAAGCTATTGGGATTATTTTACACTTGTTAATAATAACTCCCCAAATGAAGATGATAAAAATCCAATAGTCCAGTCTTCAAAACAAACTATTTCATCACTAAGGTGGAGGATATTCTCTTGGAAGTTCTTACACAGAACCTTTATCATACTACATAAAGCTGGATTAATGTATAGTAAAGACATAATATGTAAACTAAAGGTAAAAGCTGACTGGCAGCACGTTTTACAAATGTATAAAACTTAAAACATATTGGAATAATATGAAGAATCAGACAACTCCTACTAGGAAGGACTTCGTACGCTTGGCAACTGACGTTTGTCATCTTGAACTTATTACAATCAAGACAAGAACATCTAGAATCACCTCTTCATATGGTTGAAATTCAAACAACTGCTGGATAAACAGATGTTCACTAACTATCAATTACTCTTATCACATTTCTTTTTCTGTTTAAAAAGCTTTGTTTTATAGTAGACACCATTGTAAATAGTTATTTTAGTTCTTGTTTATTATTGTTCTTTTAGGTATGTATATTTGTTTTATAATATTTTTATCATATATTAACATTCTGTTGTTAAACTTTTCAATAAAACAATTGAGGAAAAAAAAAAAAAGAAAAAAACAACACCCAACACCACACATGCCATCACTCTCAGTGGAGCCCCAAACACTAAGCCCCCTAAGGTAAACACTCTCATTATAGGGGACTCCATTGCAAGATACACTGATGCCCCCTCTAACCAGGAGCTGAACAAGGTGAAGATAACTGTTAGTTGCTTCTCTGGAGCCAGGATCTGCCAAATCACGCATGTACTCAAGGCATTATGCCACAGGCGCCAGTGTTTAACCATCATAGCCCATTTAGGTGTAATTGACCTGAGATCTACCTCCCTGGACTATATGAAGAGAAACACTATGGACCTTTCAGTGAGCAGCATATTACCATCAGTGAGGATGATATCACAGTATGAGCAAAAAATGATTGATTGATTGATTGACTGATTGATTGATTGAGTTCAACAACTGGCTGCCTTTCTGATGTCATTCTAAGGGGATCCAGTTTGGCTTTGTCAAAGGAAGGTCATGCTTACTGAATCTGGCAGACTTCTTTGAAAAAGTCACAAAGGCAATGGATGAGGGGAAACTGTGCATACTGTCTGCCTAGATCTGGCTAAATCATTTGATATAATACACTACTCAAGCATTGTCAACAAATTTACAGAACTAGGTATAAACCCTTTTTATAACATGCTGGTTCACTGATAGATTCCAGGAGGTTAGAATCAGTGAGGCCACCTCCATAAAGAAGCCGGAAACCAGTGGAGTCCCTCAGGGCTCTGTGCTAGACCCATTCCTCTTTGGCATCTACTTCTCAAATGTCAAGGCCAATGTCAGAGGCCTCTGGCTAACCAAGTTCACAGATGACTGCAAGTTGGGAGCAGTCATTGAATCCACCCAAGATGAGAACACCCTTCAGGAAGGTCTAATACTGACAAACACTCTGTGCCAAAGCTGTGGCTTAAAACTTAATACCAAGAAATGCATTATAGTACCTTTTGGGAAGTCTGCCACTCCAGGTAACTATGTCATCAATAGAACACCCTTAAAAGTTGATTCACTAATCATGGATTTGGGAATTCCTCCAGAAAGTAACCTAGCCTTTGACCAACATGTGTCCAAGGTAGTAAGAAAATCCTTCTATGTTGCTCAACATATTACCAAAGGCATGGCATCTAGGTCTAGAGAGGTCTTCATACCACTGTACTCAGCCCTCATCAGGCCCATAATAGAGTATAGTGCTCTCTTCGGTATGTACATGACCAGACACATGCAGCGGATAGAACATCCAAAAAGGTTCCTTACAAAAAGAATACAGGGAGTAAACACAATATCCTATGCTGATTGCGTCAAAGCCCTATACCTTTATGTGGTATCATACAGACATCTGAGTGGTGATCTTTGCCTAGCATACAAGGCATCCCTGGATAATGTTTTGATGAATCCTTTGCACAGCCACAAAACAAACAGTATCAGAGCTACTATATTAAAAGACCTATATTTTGCTTATAACATAAATAGGACATGTTGGAGAGACAGACATGTTTCTCAGAGAATTCCCATTCTGTGGAACAGGCTCTCCATCAATATGAAGCAAAGTTCCTCCCTATCCCTATTTAAGTGCAACTTGGAGCAGTGGATGGATAATTGGAAGTTCAACCCTCGCCTGGACAGAGACAATCAGTAAATCACCCCCTATAAATCAAATATAAATCAAATTTGTGGGTCACATTTGGGATGGAGGCTAGGCCTTTAAGAGCCCTAGTGGTCATCAGCCTAGTATACACCTATGAATGCACAACAAAGAAATGAATGAAATCTTGCTGTGGGCAGTGTATATGGTTACTCATCCACTGTCCATATCTGATTTGTCTGCCTGGATTTAAAAAAACGTACCTGAAGCAACCCACACGGTACTGAATTAACTGTAGCCCAGTCATAACATTCCCTTGCTTCTGCTTAGGCAGACATTCATGGTACAACTAGCTATGGACTCCTGCTGCTGCTTTGATTGCTTTCTTTGTTTGTTCTCTCACTATCACCATCACGTCTACTCCAAGGACTCCAGTTATCTGACAAGACTAAGAGGATGTTTAACTTCTGATGCTGTTACCTCCTCCTATAAAGTCCACATATGTATTTGTTGATGTATATGCTGCTGCCAAGAAAGATTACAGATCTTTCTTCTGGCTATGCACACCACTCCATTATGTTTAAACTTTTTGAGACTTTCTGCTTATGATCACTCTATAATTAGTTGGCCAGATCATAGGTGGGATGAACTAGCAATCCTCAGAAGAAGCAGAAGGACCATGAATGTTAGTGATAATTGGAGAAGTCAGATGTGCAGAATATATAAGGGAGGAAGGTGCAGCTGTGGCAGCTTTGAAGAATGGGACCACATCTCCAACAGCGGCAGCTTCTTTCTTTACTTACTAAATAAATAAATACATAAAAGCATCCCTAGCTAAAGTGCAATCATGGGTAGCCACCTGCCATGCCTATGCCTAAAACCAGCCCTGTGTAGGTATGCAGTGTACAAAACAGAAAAGGCTTGACTACTCCCGAGTTCCTTTTATATACTCTTGTGTATTGTTTTGAACTTGCATTTACTTCCAGCTTAAACAATGCTCATTTTACAGGTATCAGTTCTGGTATTCATACTGATGGTGTTAAAGTATGGAGATGTAACTGTTAATATGAGGAAACTATCTCTAATACAAAATAATTGATGTTAGAACCCAGTGATAATAATATTTTTAAGTAAGACAGTGTATCATCAAGTGTATGCAGTCAGTAGCTATCTGTATGATAGCTAAATTCACTTACTACTATTTTGAGAAGAATGGGTTCAGCACTCTTTTTAATACCTTTACTGAATTACCACTTAAGACATAGGCAGACCTACATTTATATAAAAGAATACAACCATACTAACATGTTCCTAGCTACAAACATTATACATCACATATGCTTATTTCTATAACTATTATCAATCCAACATTACATAAATTGCTCAATTCTTGCCTTCACATAAATCTCACTCCTCCTCCAAAACATTGTACTGCATGTATTGTTCCCACAATTTCCATTTTTTTCTATATAATTAGTTTCTACAGTTTTCTAAAGATCTCACTTCCAGTTCTTTTATCTCAGTTACAATATTCAATACTTCAAGTACAGTTGGTTTAGACTTTGATTTCCATTTTCAAGTAATTGAGTTTTTGGCAGCCACCAGAATTAAACTTAGCAAGGCCCTACTATGTCTAGACAATTCAGATCTTCTATCACAGCCCAGAAGAAATAATTTCCTTAGTTACACCCATTTCCTCACCCAATATTTCTGACAGAGTACTCTGTAGGGAATCTTTGGAGTCTGCCAACTCATTATACTCCCACAACATATATTTCCAGTTACCTCTTTCTTCTCTATCACACCTCCAACATTTGGTATCTGGCTGAAGAAAATATATTTGGAGTCTGCCTAGGGTATAAAAATACCTATGCAAATACTTCCAGGCAAAAATCCTAAATCTTCTAGGCTTTGTTGTATACTTGGGAGTGTGTCTTCCCATTACTTCCTTATGAATTGCTTATTCAATCTCTCTTCCCAGTCTTTTCCAACCTCCTGACCGATTCTTATAGTTATCCTGCAAAATCTTATATGTACTGCTTGTTATCCATTTTTAACAGCGGCTTCTGTTCTAGTTTCAAATAAAAACTCCACTAGAACAGGTCTTTCATTTAGGATTCCCATAGCCCTTCTTCTTTGCCTATACTCTGACATCAATCCCTGACAGGAAAGGTAATCTCTACATTGCAGTCCATCTCATAGTGGCCTCTTCCAATTCTATTACCTTTCCCTCCTTTGTTATTTGCTCCCAATACCCTGATTCCTTTGTAATTTTTCTCTAATAAATTCCACCCCCTCTTGTCTATACTCTGTACCCTTAATCACAGTAATCCCTATTAACAGAATCTCCTTTCTCCATTCTTGTGTTAGCTTAGTTCTTAGAGCAATTGCTGCTGTTTTATGAATATAATATTCTGCATGTATGCTGCTATTCTCATTAAAGATTTGCATCTAAAATCCCACCTTCTCTTTATTTGTTGAATTCCCCCATTTCATCATCATCCATTTTCACTTTGAATTATATTTTTCTGTTTGTATTGTGGATATCAGCAGCCTTAACTATATAGCTCTAAAATGCCCCTTCAAATCAAGTAATCCTGAACCACCTTGTTCTGTTTGGATGGATCAACTTATCTCACTTGACCCTTGCCCTTGTCTCCTCCCAGATAAACTCTTTCATCTCTTTGTTATTTATTGTCCAGAACTTGTCTGGTTAATAAAATATGCATGGCTTGTATATAGAACTAAAGGGACTAGTATCTTGCTAGCCATAAACAAGAGCTTCCAGTTTCTTAATTTGTGTATTATCCTTTTAGTCTTTTCCCACATATCCTTAGCTGCTATAACAGAATCATTTTTAACCCATACTCCTAAATACTTCATCAGATCATGTCCCCATAAATGTGGGTATTGCTTGACCAATTCATGTGTGGATACATAGTTTATAGTTATAACATTTATTTTATCTTCATTAATTTTATATTCTGAAAAGACATGAAACTGTCTCAAGATTTTCCACAGCACTGAGATGTCCTTTTTTGGTTTTATCAGGTACAAAATAATATTGTCTGTAAACAAAGCCAACTTTTCTTAATTTCTATACCAATTATATTTTCAAATTTCTGAGTCCATTATTTTCTTTGTCAATGGCTTTAAATATAAAACAAATAACAAAGGAGAGAGAGGACACTCCTGCCTGGTTCCTGGCTTTTGCCTAAAATCTGTCATATATCCTCGTATGTATTGTATTAGGGAATCCAAATGCTTCCATTGCCCTACACAAAAAATCTCAGCTTACTCTGTCAACTGTTTCTCTACATCAAGACCCACCAATAACAGTGGTATTTTCTTACCCTGTGCTTCCCTCTGGATCATCATTGCTCTATTAATGTTATCAAATGTTTGCCTCACTTCCACAAGACCACATTGATCCATATATATCAATTTTGGCAACAGCTTTGTCATTCTTTTAGTAGACTTAAACACTTTAGAATCATGGTTTAAAATTGAAATGTATCTATATGAAGCTGGGTCTGATGGGTCTTTACTGTATTTAGTTATTACAGCCACCACAGCTTTCTTGCAGGATGCTGGTGCTTCCCCTCCTTTAACAATATGTTAAACAAAACCTTCCATGTCTTATCACTTTCTTTAGTCCTAGCTTCCACACTTCCACAGGAATAGCATTATTCCTGGATACTTTCCTGTAGATTGCTTATATGTCACAATTTTTATCTAATTTCCTCCTATCTTAACTGTTGTTGAGCCTCACCTACCTCTAACATTGGCATTTGTGAGTCTTCCATAAATATTCCCATTTGTTCTTTCCCTTGATTTTCATATTTCTCTGCTTTATACAAATTTTTATAAAATTTCATTGGTATATCTAGTACCTGTACAGGATCTCTGGTTATTTTTCTGGTTATAGTATTCCTAAATTTGGCAAAAACCCTTTTGAATTTCTGTTGCCTAAGTCATTGCGCTAAAAGTTTTCATGCTCTGGAGTTATTATCAAAAAACAACTGCTTAACAGCAATCTTTCTAAATTCATATATATTATTGAGATATTCCCTCATTTTCTCTTTAGTATCTCTGCAATTGTGTCTCTTCTTGTTCTGTGAGATTCCCCTTATTCTGCAATACTTTAACCTTTGTCAGTCTCTCTAAATAATTCCTGTTGCTTCTTAACTATATCTCTTTTTCTTTTATTTCTACCTTATTTTTAAACCTCACTTTCATTTTATCCCACTCATTAGCTATAACTTCTGAATAAATTTCTATTTTCCCTAATAAATCTCAAATAATTTCTAATACCCATTCCTTAAAGTCCTCTCTTTTTAAGGGGAAGGTGGGGAAGTGCTAATGTCTCATTTGTATATTATTACCTTGCATTTTTATATTGGGTATTATTGGTACATGATCTGAAATAGTTATTGGATGTGTGTTGAATCTTTCAAGTAAATGCACATGTTCCTGGGAAATATAATTTCTGTCTAATATAGCCCAGTTATTTTGTTGTGGGAATAATATGCAAGTTCTCTCAGAGTTTCCACTATTGAATTCACATCTTCCTTACCAAATACTTTTATAAATTTCTTCAGAAAAGTACCCTGTTTCATTATATTTCCCTTCTAGATCCCCAGATTCATCCTCACAGTTGCAAATTAAATTCCAGTCCCACTTATAAGTAATATTCTCTGCCGAAAGCTGATTATTTCTCCCAAAATGTTCTTAAGCTCCATAATTGCAATTTTAGGTGGAATATAATTACATGCAAATATAATTCTCCTCCCTTGCCAGTAGTCTCTTACTACCACGAATCTACAATGTTTTTCCCTCTTCAATCACTATTGGAGCTTCTCTAGCAACTAGTATAAGTACTCCCCTTTTCCTTTGTTTCTAATATTCTGCTGAATATCCATCCTGAAAGCCTTTCTTTATCAAATTCACATGCTTACTTCACATGTCTCCTGTAGCATTGCTATTTACTCTCTGCATTTCTTAATATAATTCAATACTCTTGCATGTGAGGCCATTCACATTCCAAAAGAATATGGATGGCATTGCTATTATGAAAAGAAGTTATTTTTTCCCACATATTATACATGACATTTTTTTAAATCTCTATTTCCAGCTTTTTTGTTACATGTACCCACTAAAGCTTGGTAGGTTGATCTTTTACACAGTTGTTTTTGTCATTTCCTTCTGAGCTTAAGCCACATTTTACAAGATTTTGTATTGTAATGCAATCCCTCAAAATACACTCCCAGAATACCCCATAACCCATTAAATTAAAACAAACATGCAAACTTATGTATATCTTCAAATAACAAAGTTTAACCCTCCTGATAGGAGCAATTGTCCCAAATCAACAGTTACAACCACAGGCATTATCTAACTTAAAATTAAGGCTATCCATGCTAAAGTGCATGTTATACCCTGTGCTACTACTTACAGTAATTACTGTCTTATCTTTATTCCCTCCCTTAATGTGAAAAATAGATTATATACTTTCAGAAAACATTAACTTTTAGCCTTAAAAAGTGCCATGGCTTTTATTGCCTGCCCCTGTAATTAGCCTATCTCCATGGAAACGTGAGAACAAAATGCACAGCTGTCCTCAGATCTACACTTTGCAACTCACTCCAATAATTTATTTGCTAAAGGAAACATTTTCATTAGACTCAGTGTTGTCTTACTTATTCACTTACTCAAAAATCTTGTTATTAGATTAAGCCAAGGGCTTTAATCAAGACATTTACCTATGCAAAAGTAAGAGAAAACATATCAAATCTCTCTATATTATAATCTGTGGACTTTTACACTCCATCCCCCATCTCAACAATCCAAGATTATAACATATTAACTTAAACATGCTTTTGTCCAGCCTTTCTTCTCTTGTAATGCCTACAGTACTTAAAACTGAAAAAGAAGATTAAAAATGTACTTGTTTAATACAACAATAACTGAGAATGATTTACTGCAGAACAGCAGTATATATCATAAAATGATTTACACACTTTTAAAAGCAAAAATTAATTTTACATACAGTTATTCCCTCTCTTTTTCCTCTTAGTGTCCTTTCAATCATTAACGACACAAAGACGGGAAGATGCTTTCCAGTCCTCCACAAGTTTAACAAAGCCAGCAAAAGTCCAAATTTTCCACTTTTCATGTAAAACCATATTTCACAAATGTGATTGATGCTTTATAATCTCACATTTATTCAGTAATTTCAGTGTTGCTAGTCTTCTTTCTGTTCATCTCCAGCTCCCAGCACTAGACTTCAGTTCAAGTTCAAGGTACTCTCGGTTCTTCAGTCAACTGCTATGCTTTATTTTCTGTCTCTCTTAAGCATTTTCCTTTTGAACATGGTGAAATATTTCACTGGCAAAGTCTATCTGTGAGCTTTATTATCAGAAGAATGAGAAGTCCCCTTGTGTTTGATAGCTCACTTTTCGTTGGACAACTTTTGTATTTCCTCCTTACCCTGTCCTGCATCAAAAAATAACTTTGATTCTCCAGGACAAAAAAATATTCTGAAGACAGCTAGATACAGCAGCTTGAATCTCATAACTTCCTCTTGATATTCCCTGTTTACCATGATAAATTTGCTTTTCTTCTATCTGATGTACAGCAAATAATCATTTTCCACAAACACTGTACTCTCTCCAATTTTTAATACTTTGCCCTTCTGCCACAATTGTCAGGATCAACTCTTTCTGCTGGTATGATTGTATCTTTACTAATACAGGTCTTGGCTGCTCTCTAATGGTGAAGTTTGGAGCATTCACACAAACTGCCCTTTCAATTACTAAATCCTGCTGTGGAATACCAGTCCAATTACTTATTTGGGCTTTCATAAAATTAATACAGTCTGTTCCTTCCAGTTTCTCTCATACGCCAGAAAATCTCACATTTTCTCTGTGTGCTCTCTGCTATAACTCTTATCATTTTTGAAACAGCTCTTCTTGAGTAGGCTCATACTCAGCCACCCTTTTCTTCATTTTGACCTCTGAGTTTTGCAGTTTCATCATTTCATCTCAGTCCATCTGAATAGCTGTTTAAAGCTTATTCCATTTTTTTACAGTTTTGTTATTTGAGTTGATATACTTATTCACTGTTTCATTTATTTTAATCTTCTTTGACCAGATTTGATTTATTTTTTTCCCTCTAGATTGCTGGAAGCCATATCTTGCAGCAAAACTGGAGCTTTTTTTAACAGTTGCAAGATTCTGCCCAGTCAATGTTTTCTCTTCGCCTTTTCTAGTTGAGTTTCTTTCAGGCTCTCTAAGTTTCTTCTTTGCTGCCATCCAGGCAGTATACTTACTAGCCAGTAATTGCATTTACTACAACTAGCAGAGTTACTGGCCCTTATTTCTCAGTTTATTTTTTTTTCACAGAGGGTAAACTAAAATTAAGATGATGATCACTGTGCAGCCATCTTAGAAGTCTGGGATTAGCACCATTATAATCTCATCCTGTCTCTGTACTGTTAAGGAGTCACTGACCTCATTTACCAGACAGTAGCATGTCTAGGATGTTACCAAAAATTATGGCATTCTGCTGAAGACTTATTCATAAATGTCCACCATACTGCTTTATATTCCCAAGTATATAAATTTGCAGCACATATACGTTCTTGTACTGTAGGCTGCAAATGGTAGCTATTTACATCTGTATGCACCCCCATTAAAATGAGCAGAAAAGCTTTAAAGAATATGCTTGAGGAGGCATACAGAAATAAATAAGTCTGATAAAGTAATTAATAATGCACATGTATATCAGTCAATGAATTCCACAAACTTCAAGGCAAAAGACAAAGGAGAGTTAAGGAAGTTACTGTTTCATTTTACACAGCATAATCTGAATAGATTTTATTATTGTATATATTTGTTAACTGGATAAAATCACTAGCCACAAGTGTCCTTTTTTCACAGGCAACCCACCATGAGCACTATGTGGTCAAGTGACTTTTTCAGAGTCACACAGTAGGCAAATGGAGGGAGAAGGACTCGAGCTTCATATTTTTAATGACAGTAAACTACTTGTTAATAGTTCAGTGCTGTAATCTTCTGTATTAACTGCCAGCCTCCATGCTAACTTTTCATTTTATTCATTTTACAGTTATACAGATTGTACTACTTTCCACTGTCATGACTGTTTTATTAGCTTCATTTAGGGATGTCTTAGTGCTTTTGAGTTCCATTCTTTACCTTTTTACTGTTAACCATTTTCCAGTGGCAGTCCCCAAATCACTGACTATCTTGGTGTACCTTTGCTCAGTATGTATAAATGTTTATATCATCAAAATTATGTCACATTTTCTCTTGAAATGAGCAGGAAATTTACTAGCATAATCACATATAAAGAACACTGAGATCCTGCTCATATTGCCAAAGGCAAAGCAATATCTGCATCTTGAATTTTAATGACAAAAATCATATTTAATGTAACGCTGCATACCTCAGAATGTAAAAAGAATGACAATATCACTATAAAGAAACTCATATATTCTTTTTAATCATGATGTCACATAAGCACTTTATTTCCCTGGGATTCAGAAACATTTATTGACATCACAGTAAGCAAATGTGCATGATGAGCAGTCACGACCAGGTCATGTGTGATTCAAAGACACAGTGAGCACAAACAGTATGAATTGAGCCACCTAGCTGCTCACATTATATGCTAATGGTGGCATAATGCCATGATAATGAGCAACAATATTAAAATGAGGGACTCAGTGAATGCAAATGAGGATAAAAGTATAGTGGAGCAATTCATAAACAAATCTATTCTGTGAATGGATGCAATAACCCCAGAGTAAATGATCATTATAGAATCCTGGAGTTTCAGGATGAGAATAAGGAAGTGATGCTAGGGGTAGCCACAGCATTGGTAAAGCTATATATACATCAGGATGTACTTGCAGTTGGTAATTACAATGTCACATGTCACTTAAAGAGCTTCCATGTTGTCTGTTAACACTTAGCATTTCATGTCCTTCATAACACTGAACTTGTGGATTGCTACATATGGACAGAGTCAACATGTGGGAGCTGATAAAGATGTGCTACCCTCATCTGCACACATGTGGAAGTCATGGAGTAACTCTCTATGTGGATCCCAAGATATGGGTGACCCTGAGAATACTAGCTAAAGGGACTGTTCAGTGACCAACGGGAGATATGACAGGGGTATCCTAGGCAACTGACTCAAGGACACTACATCAGTGCCATGCTTTAGCATGTATGAGGGGGGAGTATAAATGGTTTCTTCTTACCACAAAGAAGACAGCCAACACCATTCAAGTCTTTTATGACATAGCCTTTTACCCTGAGGTACTAGGGGCCATAGACTGCACCCACATTGAAATAAAAGCCCCACTTGGTAAGCTGGGAAGAAGTTACATTAACAGTAAAACGTATCATGCCATCAACTGTCAGGTGGTCTGTAATACACAGGGTATAATCTACAATGCATTGGAAGGCAACCAAGGCAGTATGTATGACTCCCACATATGGTAAACATGTGAAGTGCATCAACATTTTGTAAGGGGGTGATTTTTCCCAGAGGCATCTTATTGACAATGCCAGAAATATACCAGAGCCATGACTGATGACATCCATCAGAAATCCACAGACCATGGCAGTCATTGACTACAAAATTTCCCAGTGGCAAACCTAGGTTATTGTTGAGCATGTATTTGGCCTATTGAAGGCCCACTTTCACTACCTGGATGTATCAAGTGGTGCCCTGCAGTATGATACAGACACATGCACCAAGATACTCTTTTTATGTGCTATAGTACATACAGAGGATTATGAGCAGGTCGCTAATCATAGCCAGCTTATTAGGTGTTTGAGCCAAGGATGCCAAGAAATTCACCTTGAGAGCAAAACTCAAGAGGTGAGTCCTGGCATTCATGTCGAGAACTCATAGTAAAGGGTTATGATCAGCGACTCAAACATAAATCTTTGTAATGCATGGAGCTTTATCTACTCTATGCACTGTTAGTTACAGTAAAAAAGAATCGCGTAGTGTTTTTGCATTCTTTCAAATTGATAAAGCAATTAGCACTGTCAGAAAGACATTGTAAGACATTCTGTTATATCAAAAAATATCAGGGACACATTACTATCAAAGACAGCAGGTAGAAACAAATTCATTTTTAATTCTGCCACAGTCATTTGCTGGTCAGTATTGGAAGATTCAACAGCATAGCATGATACCTGATCTTAACAACTGAAGCAGAGTGTAATTAATGTTTGTTAAACTGGGTGTCATACTGTAGAAGAGCTTAATTGATTAGTCTTTTTCCAGATATCACAGCATAATCACTGTTAACATAATCAATGCAGTATAGCATAGTAATATTGAGGAAAAAAATCACAGCAGGGACTGTATTTCAGGAAGAACATGTTACACCATACCAATCAGTGGAAGACAAGCACAACCAGGAGATGGTGAAGGAATCGACAGCAGGAGAGGACCATGCCAGATGAAGACAGCTGCAGTATGCTGTGGCACTGGCTTAGAGGCACTGGCTAGCTCATAACTATGGGTGAGACTAAAGTACATACAGAACAATAAAACAATAAACGTAATGCATGCAGTTGTGCACACCCATGCATAGGCTGTCCACACTATACATCAGACAGACTACAAAAGTAACAAAGTGCAGAGGACAGGGCACAGTTATCACCATTTGCATGGGAGGGAGCACAGTATGCAGTGTCTTCAACAAGGAAATGTGCGCATGTTCTGAGATAAAATATTTTACTGTGTGTGTAAGATATGTGTGGGAGGGTAAGGATTACTGGTCTAGGAGGGGCCATTGTTACCATGTGTGCATACGTGGGTGTGTTGATGTGGATATTGAAGAGGTGTGTGTGTGTGTGTGTGTCTATTAGGACACCGCCTCAGCAGATGTAGCACTGTAGTGAGCACATATTGATAGTTCCAGGGCACTTACTGGACATGTGTAGGCATCCCACACATGCACGCCCCCATGGGAGCTCTTTCTTCCTGGAGGGTCACAAGCATTAACAAGCCCTTGCCTAGAGGTAGGCATGCTGTGTGAATGAGAGAGCTGGCCAATACTAGACAAGTCTGTGGCACAAGATCCTTTTCCTTGTGGATGTCCACATCTGGCTGTTTTCATTTCACACTAGATGGTGGAGTGGAAGTGGTGGCACAGAGATGTCTGACCTAGTTCTTCTCAAGCCATGGTGGTGCTTAACACTGGTGAATAAAATTGATTAGCCACAGGACATGTTCCTGACACGCTTTCTTTAAAGTCAGGAGGACCTGAGTTGCACAAGCTGCCTTTGAAAAGTGTCTGTTATACCACACAGAGGATGTGCTATTGCACAACACGTAAAATACGTATCATCCCAGCAAACACTGAGATGTTGATAGCCTATCTCTGTATGATGGCCCTGCACATTTGCACATTTGGTGGGTCACTGACATTGAGATAGCTAGTCTGGGAGGTGGGGGGGGGGGTTGGTATCCATGGCATTTTTTACCACCATCACTTCGACTGTCACTATCATCCCCATGCTTAGTGTAGTTTGCTGCAACAAAGGATGACTATGAAGCAGGAGGAGATAACCTTCCCCAACTAGAAATGTCAATGACTTCCAGTCCTTCAGTAATGACCTGAAAATCATGCATGTCTTCCACAGACATTGAGGCCACGTACTTGGTAGAGGCTGTGTATTCCCCATTAACTGTACCCAACACAAACATTGTGCACTTTGACCATGCCAAATTTTCACTGCATCATTTTTAGAGTCATCTGCAATATTAGGCAGTGATTTTTCATGATGGAGGAGCTGAATAGTATGTCAGCTGTGAAGACACCAAATGAAAATACTCCCAATAAATAAGACCCATCACCAGCACTTTAATCACAGTAAGCAAGTGTAAAATAATGCATGTAGTGGTAGAACCTAATAAAATAGGCTGTTTCTTGTACAGATGGTTTTGTAGTTTGAAGTCCTAATGTTGCTATACTAGCAAGTAAAATGCATTTATTGATATATACAAGGAAGAAAGAGCTCCCATGGGGGCGTGCATGTATAGTGCAGTACAGTACAAATTTACCCAGAATGCAGTGACTGATCCATCATAGATACACACATGGAGCATCTCCAATGGAGATTCTTGGAGACCATTCTAGTTACACCCCAACATCAAGCACCCCTGCCTTCTTCATGCAATACTGAGGACTGTGATCCCCCACACAGAAAGGCAAGAAACTCCTCTGTTTCAATTAATGGTGATTTGATCGATGGACTTCCTCTTGCCACCCTAAGCTCCTGTACCAGGAAGGCAGCATGCCCCTTCACTGCATGAATCATGTTGGTAACCCACTGTCAATTCTTTCCTTGGCCACCAACAACATTGATCTCATTAATCACATCCCACCAGGCACAGTCCAATAGGGCTGATCAGATTTCTCTTGGATGAACATCTGCTGACTGTGGTGACAGAAGGCATGCAAAAAGATTTCATTCTCTGCATGGGAGACCTTGCATTTATGATTCTTTCATGTGCCAGACATTATGTTGTGTGGGAAAAAAGAGTAATATATGTGATTATATGGATATCAATATATTTCTTACATACAAGCTTATACAGTCTAGTCTCTTTTGTAATTTTGTTAGGTATTTCTGATGTATATAATGCTGTAACACTCACACCTGTGCTAAGTGAATGTGGCCCACCTTCCACATGGCATGTCATTTACTCCATCAGATTGCATGCATAGGTGGCTACTGTGCACATATATGTACAAATGCAGATTACATTATCAAAATTAACATAACCTGTAGAAGGGTGGACTGCTTGCAGGTAGAGCATGGGTACCTAACATGAGGGGGGGGGATCCTGAATGTTTCATCTCCATGTTTTGACATACAACCAGTAATCTGTAATGCAGCTAGTAACAAACAGTGACACTGTACATATAAAAATTCTTTAATCATCTCCAACATTATTTATATACAACTGTAATACATACTGCTGCTATACCCAAGTCCACGCCTCCCCAACAAAAGTCTCCTCACACACTTCTAGTACATCATAAACACAGGAATAAGTGCAGAACTTCAATTAAGTTAATCATATACTAACTGTACTCTGGACTTCACAAACAAACTTGTACACAGACTTGCATGTCAACAGCAGGCAGACAATACCTGCAGTATTTGTTTTATATAACTGTCACAACAGCAGTACACATTACATATGCTTTATTATTTAAGAGTCCAACACACTTTGCACATATTGTATATAGTTACCTTTTTGGTTTCTTGTTATTTTTTTATTATGGAAAATAATATATGGGGGAATTTCCAACTGATTGTAATTCGGAAATTTAATATTTCACTGTATTTTGATTATTCATTTTAAACAACTCCTATGTCATTTTTCTTTTTATTGTCCTCTTCATATATTCAATAAAAATGTATTTTATTTTATTTATTTATTGACATTTGCTAACCGGGTTTGTCCAACTGGGCTTGTGGCCCATTTTCAGTTGAGACCTGAGGAGAAAAGCTCCAGTAGTACATTTTTAAACAAGTACAATTTTAAACAATATTGATATAGTAGCAGTTATAGCAAAAAGATTCACATATGTTGGGTTACATGCATAAAAGTTAAAGTTGCATTAAAAAAAGCTTAGTAACATAATTTTACATTGATATAGTTCAATAGGTCAACAATAACATTTTTTTGTTTGTATAAAATTATGCAAATGCATAGCCGACACATTGGAGAGAGAGGTGTAATGAGGTACTAAGTATAGTCCTATAGAGGGTACATAAAGGGAAGGAAGACTAGGTGGGGTCATGGCAAGGGCAGGTCCTGGATTTGAGAAAATAAGCTTTTAGTTCATTTTTAAGGTGTGAGGTGTGGGAGATTGAACACAAGTCAAGGGGAAGTTTGTTCCAAGCATGGGCAAGGGAGTGTTTGTAGAGTAGTTTGCCTACTGACCTTTCTGGGTGGTAGACATCAAGTAATTGTTGGTTAGAAGTACGGAGCGTCTGGGATGGGATGTAGATGGAGACTAAGGAAGATAGAGATGGACAGAAGGAGGTTTTATAAATAATAGAGTGTAGCATATGAAACTGATAAGATAGCAGAAATTGGGGAAGTTCAAGTCATTGAAGAGAGTTTAAAGAAATGCAGTGGTGTGAGTTGTATGTTTATGTTAACAAAAAAAAAAAATCTGTGCTTTTCAACTTTAATGATGTATTGCTCTTTCACTTCAAGCAGTTTTACCCCAGGTAACTTCCCTTTTTGATTGTCATACTTGACATGAGTACACTTTTTACTTCAGCTTTACCTTATAAATGGTTTCTTTCTTTTCATACAGCAAAATGGCTAGGTGTTTTTAAAAAAGTACAGTTGTTTAAGTAATCTTACCATAACAGTGGATGTTCAAGTAGATCACTGCTGTAGGAACCTAAGCTATATGGGATGTCCTAGCAAGGATCACTCCCCCCCCATCGGCCTGCCTCCAAAGTATTAAGGCATCTTCTATGTGCCATAGCTGCAGCCTCTGTAAGGAACATAGGAAATAAAGGGCAGCTATGGCTCCAAACTTTGGCACCTCTTTGCCCAAAAAGATGAACTCAAGATTCCCACAAAATAAGACAATGGTCAAAAGAAGCTAGAAGGATACACCCTGTCAAAATCTATCCAAACTCGGGTTTGGAAGGTAGGCACCATTACTGTGGCAGTGGATCTACTCAAGCATCTACTTTTTATACAACGGCACTATGTTCTTCATTAGAGCAATGTTGCAGTAACCTAAGCTATATGGGATAAATAGCATAGCTTTTGGAGCCAGGGAGGAGGAAGGTTGATCAGAATCCAGGAGCCCCTGGAGTTGAACCTCAGTGAAGCCTGCTCTGGATCTAGAGTAGGAGTCCAGTTTGTGATGTTTGATGAATGTGTGTACTGATGACCGGTTTGTTGCCTCTAGTATATTTATAGCGCATACCCCTTTCAAAAATAAGAAGGAAGTGGCCAAAACCTGAGAAGAGTCAACCATGACTTTGCATGGAATTGATCATCTATGGTGAGAATAACAAAACGCAATAGCTTGCGACAACTGACATTTTTCTTACCGTCATAAGACATAATAACTTGATTAGCAATCCGGAAAGTTTTGGTTCTCAAAATATAGTATCTTAGTTTCCTATGAACATCCAAAGTATAGAGAATGCCTTCACCTTAATTTTTAGACTCTGAAAGAAGACTGGAAAATTAATAGCCTGGTTCAGGGTACACTCTAAAATCACCTTAGACATAAATAAAGGGTTAGTTCTTAGGGAAACCCTATTATAAAAAATGAGTCAGGGATGGTTCACCATTAAGACTTGTAACGCAGATGCACATCTGGCAGAAGTCAGAGCAGTTAACAAGATTGCTTTCCAAGACAGGAACTTCAAATCTGTCTTCTGAGTAGTTTGAAAAAAAAAACATAAGCTTTTCTAAAACAAAATTAAGATCCCAAGACGGAGCTAGGTGCTTAATAGGTGAATGCATATGCTAGACCCCATTCAAAAATTGTTCCACTCATGAAAATATAGAAAGGGGAAGATTTAAGGAGAGACATACAGAAATGGAAGGTGAAGCTTAATCAAAGAATTGGAATGGCCAACAGATAACTCACCCAAATATTGAAGAACCAGAGGCATTTAAGCGTGCAAATGATCCTGATTCATAGAGTGACACCAACCAGAAAATCTCCTCCACTTTCTCAAATGTGATTTTCTACTAGCAGATTTCTTAGCCTCCTGTAATACCGGCTGAACATCCACAGAAAAAGGTGCCTACAAAGAATTAAAATTCTATAATCTAGGCTGTCAGCTGAAGAAGCTGAGAATTGGGGTGTATCAGACAACCTCTGTTCTATGAGAGTAAGTCCATCCTGTGAGGAAGCTTGTGGTAATTATCCCTGGTCAGTTTTAACAGAAGGGAGAACCATAGGTGCCTGGGACAAATGTGAGTTACCACTAGAATCTTTGAAGCATCTTGAATCTTTAAAAGAACTCTGGTTATTAGAGGAAAGGGTGGAAAAGCATAGAGGAACATTCCAGATCAGGGAAATGGGCCTGACTGCATCTAGAACACAATGTCTTCAACTGTCTGCTTTGATTGGAAGAAATCAGATCTTCTTGTGATGTACCCCACAGATTACTGGAAATTTTGTCTTGTACCAAAGCTATAGCTTTAACTGTTTTTTGCTGAACAGCTGTAGGATTCTTCCCTGTTAGCGTTATCTCTTCACATTTTCTAGTTGATTTTCTTTCAAGCTCTCTAAGTTTCTACTTTGCTGGCATCCAGGCACTGTATTTACTAGCTGGTGACTGAATTTACTAAAACTTGTAGAAGTTATGGCCCTTATTCTTTGTTTCTTTTTTTACACTGGGAGAGCTGAAATCAAGCTGTTGATCAGTGTGCAGCCATCTTAGAAGCAGTAGATCTGCTGTATTCATGGTATGTCAGTTTTTTTCTTTTTGTCTCTGTCTCTCTCTCTCTCTCTCCCCACTTTCTTTGTCATATCTTTTCTTTTAAACATATTTTGCTATGTTTGTTGTTTGTTATGTTATTTCTCTCCCTTTAGTTTGTCATTATGTATAGCAGCTACCATGACAGTTAACCAAAGATGGAACGACAAACTACATATACCAGAGCAGCGTACTATGGCAACAACAACAACAAAAAATCAGTAGTGAAAGGAAAATGAGTGCATGCAGCATGCATGACTACAACAGTGTATGAGTTTAACACAGAATGTCAACATCTAAAAAATATGTTTTTAAGAAGAGCCTACCCTTCATTGCTATTAGATGAACTGATTGATGAAGTGAGGTATAAAAGATTGAGCGGTATATATAAGCCAATTCTGCATGGAGAAGGACATATATAGTCTTCTAATAATAGGGACATGACCATTACTGAAAGGAATAACCTGGAAGCTGAACACAACACCAGTAGCAATATTGGCTATCATTTGGGGTTTGTGATGACATACAGCTCGGAATTCCCTCTTATAAAAGAAATCATTTAAAAAAATTGTAACATATTCTTGGATGACAGAGATCTGATGGTGAGGGTAGGCCCAGTTCCAAAATTTATATTAAAGAGAGGAACTAATTTTAGATCCTTGTTGGAGAGGAATTATAGAAAGTCTGGTGAATCTAAAGGAATGAATCAATGTGGTACTTGTCCCTACTGTAAATATATTCAAGAGGGGACTAGTATTGTGATTAATGAGAAAAGAATTTACTGTAAAACTAAATGCAGTTGTTGTCCAAGAATGGTGGTGTATGCGGACACCTGCCAAGTATGTGATGCATTTTATATCGGTAAAATTGAACGCAAGCTTAGAGATCAAACATATGAGCACATTCATAGTATAAATAAACAAAAAAATGGATACTGTGTTAGCTAAGCATACATGTGCATTTCCCCAACACACTTTTACATTTTTTATTATAGACCAGATAGAATATAATCCAAGGGGTGGACCACTTTCATTGGATCTGGAAAGGGTCGAACTACAATGGCAGGTACGTCTTAATCCTTATAGCTCACCAGGTCTGAATGATATGTGTTACATTATGTATTTATTAAAACTAAGGAACTTGTTAAGATGAAAAAGTAGAATTATAGAAATGTAGGTGTATGAATTTATGATGAAATATTAAAATGGACAGGTTATGTTTAATAAATATGTTTTTAACATTTGATATATGGCTGTAATTCTTAAAACTTGGTGATGGATATTTATGGATACTGTATATTTCTGTTGTGATGTAGGATAATGTTTTTAATATTCATAGGCTCATGATTTGATTTATTTTTAGTGTTGTATATAAAATATGAAATGTTTAATTATGTAGTTTTTTAAGAATAGTAATTAACAATTTGTATTAGTATTTATATATTTATTTACTATTTTTAATATCATATGACAAACAGATTTAGTAGCTTTGTTATTATCAAAATCAAGAAAACTCAAGACGCAACACCATCCAAAGTGAAGGAGACCTTTTATTATATGAAACAAACCATAAAAATGTAAGCACTTTCGAACTACTATGAATGCTTCTTCAGACTTAATAATTCCATTTAAGAACATTCAGGTGGCTACAATGGATGACTCTCTAGCCAATCAAATGTTCAACTTAATTAGGCAATAAATTATCTAGTCTGTTACATATATTCAAATAACTGTATCCAAACCTAACAACTATTTAATATTTAACATTAAACCATTCTGATATAAAAAATCCATTATAAAAACTCTTTAGTAATATAGAATAATTATGTTAAAGTTCTGTAAAGCAGCATTATTAGCAATGAAAAATAAAAAACATATTAGCACTCCTTAGTGTCATTAGATGGCAGTATGTGTCTGTGATACAAAATAAAAAAGTGTGTTTGCACAGACAAATACAATAGTAGTACAATAAATATTCTCATATAAAACCTCATGTAATAAAAATCACATGTAATAAAAATCAAATGTATGGCTAACCTATATACAACACAAAACTAGTATAAATATCTGTAGAGGGCCCTTATTGTAATACAATTGACATAAGAAAATATGTATGTAAGCAAAAGAATACCTACATATAGTGAAACACAGAATAAAAGCATCTTTACTGGATCACATGGACTAATACTCCATAACTTGCTCTAATATATAAAATCTAATCTAATGTAATAAGTTACTAAACTTTGAATATAGCTGGTAGTGAAACACAGAATAAACACATCTTTACTAGATCACATGGACTAATATTCCATAACTTGCTCTAATATATAAAATCATATCTGATGTAATAAGTTACTACACTATAAATATAGCTAGCTTATCTGACTTAATAATATAAAACTATAAAAAACTCCATGAATGCATCAATAGGTAAAAAACTGAAGATAAAACTCTGTAAAATACAACTTTGTGTAAAAAAGGTCTGTCTGCCAAGAACGGTGTTAAGGAAACTTTTTCGTTAAGTCCATGGGCCTTATCGGCTTGTAACTTCAAAATCCATTTATTTTCTTGTTTCACTGTGTAATTCTTAATATTTACTCGATGAAGCTTTGTTATTATATTTAATTAGTAATTTAATTTAATAACCACAAATAGAAGAAGTCGAAAGGAGAAAGCAGTTTGTATTCCAAATAATGAACGCTTTATTAAGGGAGGACAGGGAATTCAGAGACATGGAACCAGAGGGATGACAATTTAAAATGTCTGCGTTTTCATCCGTATGTAGACTTCATCCGATTAAACAAAGAAAATAACCATTTCATTCCTATTTATTTTATAACTAATTAGTGTTGTGTTGCTATGGAGGGAAGTAATTTGAATGACCATGTGACTGATGTAAACTATTAAAAAGGAAATTACATAAGTATTTTAAATTTATCTGATGAAGTTTGTTATATAATGGATGAAAGGCACTTTATTTTGTTTTACAATAGTCTTGTGCATTTTTGTTTTCAAACTAGTACCTTTTTATTTTATTTATTTTTTGCTGCTGCCGCTTCCTAGTTCAGTTATTAGTTGCCGTAGTACACTGTTCTGGTATGTGTAGCTACCATGACAGTACCAGTGGCTAGGTCAGCAACCCCAGGCAGGCCCAGCCATTCCCTCCATCTCCTCAAGCAACTTCCTTGGCTGCTTTCCCAGTGGCTGTAGAAGGACACAACCAGGAGGCCACCAGCTGGGACCACTATCATTCTTTCTGATAGCACTACCAGGAGTGGTGAGTTTGTCACCCACAGGGAGATGGTGAAGGTGATGGGGGAGATGTTGGACTAGCTGCCTACCATCTGCATTAGCCACATGAAAAGACTCCTCTTGCAAGTGGTACAGTTGCATTCCATCAACACCTCAGGCAGGGCCGAGTGATAAGGGTGGACAGGCTGCTGTTTGATCTCCCCTTGCTGCTGCACAGGCAGTGTGGTACAGAAGGCAGTGCTCACCCTATTCACCCATCCCAGTGTTCCTTCCCCTTCAGTGTCAGTGCTGTTTCCTGTTTGTTGTCCAGTCCTCCCTGTCAGCATTGTCATCCCTCTGGTTCTATGTCTCTGAATTCCCTGTCCTCCCTCTCCCTCATTGCGTTAGCAACACCTCTGTTGTTTTTTTTTGTTATATGTTTATGTCTTTGTCCCTGCAACTCACCCTCAACTCCTTACCGGATCTGCATCTTCCCTTATATCCTTTCCTGCCTTCCCTTCTTTAATAAGAAAAAAAAAAAGAATCATACCCTGCCTCTTTCTCCTAGCTCCTATTCTTACCTTCCCTGCTTCCCTTATGTTCATAGGTTCATAAGTGTGTACTAGGCTAATGGCCCAGGAGCCTTTACAAGCCTAGCCCATAGGATTACCCTGGTATCGTGCCACCTGATGTTAGTTGCCGGTGCCTCTGTCAAGTAGAGCCACTGGAGTGATCCCCAGAATGAATTTTCTATTTCCCATCCACTTATTAAAATTTCTCTTGAAGAGGGCCAGTGAGGTGCACCATTTGACATGTACGGGAAGTCTATTCCATAGCATGGGCAGTCTCTGGGTTATGAACCTGTCCCTCCAGTATGTTCTGCTGATTATGGTAATGAAATTGAGGTCTCTGGAGCATGTGGTGAGGAGGGATTGGGATTTCTTTAGATGTAGCATTTCTAACAGAGCCGCGTCAAACATGGCTTTGTAAGTCAAGCAGAGATCGCCTCTAAATAGGCGATATGAGACACAGGATAGTTGGAATTTTTTGAGTCTGTCCATATAGGGTAGCCTAGGATCCTCTTTGTGAGGTACTTTTGTGGCTTCTCCAGTTGATGCAGGTGTCTAGTGAGGTACATGTCAAATGGGGCATTGTACTTGATGATTGGCTTAATGAGGGAAGAGTAGAGGGAGACAATGACCTCTTTCTTCCTGGATGCAAAATCCTTAGTAATGTGATGTGCCACATAGAAGGACTTTCTGACCACAGTGGCAATGTGGTGGTTAAAAGAGATGTTGCTGTCAACCTGTGTTCCCAGAGCTCTTATAACGCCTTTTGTGTTCAGTGGACTACCATCGATGTGGTAATTCATGGGAAATGGGTTTTTCCCAAATGAGATGACGACACATTTTTTGGCATTGAGCTTAAGGCCATGGTTCTGACATCAGTCATTGGTCTCAGAGAGGCCTTTCTTTAGGATGTCAACATCACTTGGGGAGTTAATAACAGTTCCCAACTTGCAATCGTCTGCAAACTTTGTCAGCCAGAGTCCCTTCATGTTGGCCTGGACTTCAGAAAAGTAGATACCAAACAGGAGAGGAACCAGGACAGAACCCTGTGGGACTCCACTCATGACTGGTTGGCAGTCTTACTTGAAGTCAGCTACTTTCACACTGTGGGTTCTATTTGTGAGCCAGTTTGCAACCCACTTAGTGATATAGGGGTTGATGCCTAGCTTAGTGAGTTTTTCTAAGATTCCTGAGTGGGGGTGGTATCATAGGCCTTGGCCAGATCAAGGTAGGCTGTATTCTATGTATTCTATTCTCCTTGTGGCCCCCTTTCCAACTGCTCTGTATTCTTATCTCCACCACTTTTTTAATTAAAAAAGTAAAGTTAAGCCATGCAGGGTCCCATTTAAAGTATCATCTTATTAGATGAGCACATGCTGAGCAGTATACGCATTCCACTCAGTAATTTTTTTCATCTGACTCTATAGCCACAAGTGCAGATTTCCTTCTGTCACCACGGGTCCTGACTCAAATGCAAGCAGGATTACTAATTAGCTGCAACCACAACTGGGAGTTTTCACATTGCTAATTGACATTGAGCTTAGAGTTTAGTCATGCTGGAAGCAGTACCCATGGAGGGCAATCCACAATCATGTTATGCATGTTTCTGAATCCCAGAGTATGTTTTTGATAGCATTTATATTTGCTGATCTGAAAGCTACTATTTTATTTTCATCTGTTTTGCAAATGCTTAATTTTTGTCAATTTCAAAAGACCATTCTGGCATGAAATAGATCATGACTTCAAAAAGTAATATTCTCAACTCGTTCAAGATATTCTTATGATATTTTCAAGAAATGGTACAGAGATAGTCAGCCTGATGCTGTGTATTGTATGACCTAATAGAAATTAGGGAAAGCAGATGGCAGATTCTTAGATATGTGTTCATCTGTCAGACCAATTTAAATATGTGTATTTTGATTTAACATTTAAAACAACAAAATATATCACTTTTTTCAGAAAAATATTTTTGGTTCTCATTTCCTTAAGACTGATTTAGATATATACTGAAAAATGTTGATCTGCTTATGCTCCATGTAAAATGTAACAAAAACCAACAACACCCAAATGGTTGTTATACTAATTATTTAGGAGTTTGTAGCAACACAGGACAATAAAGTCTTTGAGTCTTTGGAAAATTCTAGCAGTTTCCTCAGACTAATATGTTGTGACCCTCAACTACATAATGCACTTAGGGGTGATTTTCAAAGAAAAAGACATATACAACATTCATTTCATGTATGTAACTGTATACTGTATACGTGTATACATTGGGATAGGGGGCAATAATAATTCTTTTAATTAAACACTTCAACAACGTTAGAAATAATAAAATAAATTCCATAAAATGACTGCCCAGGAAAATGTAAAAATGCATTTTAGAAATTTACTGCTTACCCCAGACTGAGAAGAAATCCTGAGACTTACATAGGAGTATCAGCAGGTATGGGCAGTGCACATACTTCTCAACCTGTTAGCACAAGAAATCTGGACAAAAAAAAAATAAAAAGGCAAAAAATAGCAAAAAAAGGAACAGATTTTAAATATTGCTCTGCTCTTGCAAAAAGTTGATATGATAGTTCGATTGATTTTGATTTTGCATTTTCTTTCTGAAGGATATATGAAGCCTCAAATGTCTGTCATTCATTAGTGACTGACTTCTCAATGACTTGACAGATTCCGACATATTTTATGATAAAAAAAAATAACAAAAATAGGAAATAAAAGAAAAAAAGTCAAACAGCAGTGGATGCAAATGTTTATGCTTTTCAGTGCAAGGCCACTATCTCTGTTTATGTGTGAAAGGCTACATATGCATGCAAGTGCCAAGGAATACTGGGAATATTTTACTTTTATAGAAACTTGAGTTTACTTTTTTAGTGTACTAGGCTACTGGGCCATACTGTCTTAATAAGAACAGCTGCAGGCAACCCAACCCCATTTTCTCAAGTACATTGGACACCTACATGGTGGAGGTACAAGGATTAAATCTCATTCCAATGATCAAGGTTTAGCATGAAAAGGGTCAGGGATGAACTCTGCTTCACATGGATGGGGAGCCTTTTCCATAGTGCGGGAATCCTTTGAGAGACACATTGGTCTCTCCAGCATGTTTTATTTATGTTACAGGCAAAGTTCAGGTCATTAGATCTAGTGCTCTTGGTACTGTTTGTTGTGGGGATGTGCAAGAGGTCCATCAGAGCTGGGTCTGAGGATGCTTTATATGCCAGGCAAAGATCACTTCTCAGTAACCTATAGGAGAATGAATACAGAGATAGGGTCTCAAGATGGCCTGTGTCGGACAGGGTATTCATACCCTGGTTTCTCTTGGGGAGAAACCTTTGAGGGGGTTCCACCTGTTGCAGGTGCCTGGCTAGGTACATATCAAAGAGGGCATTGCATTCGATGATGGGTCTGAAAAGGGCTAAGTAGTGCGCTACTGTAACTTCCTTGGACCTGGATGCCATACCTTTGCTTATGAGTTGCGTGACATAGAATGATTTTCTTACTATCTTGGCTAAATGTTGGTTGATAGCCAAATTATTATCTACATACATTCCCAAATCCCTAACTACTGGGTCAACTCTTAGGTGTGTTTTATCAATGGAGTAATTAGCTTGGGTGGACAACTTCCAAAAGGGCACTATAATGCATTTCTTTGTGATGAGTTTTAGTCCATGGCTCTGGTGCCAATCATTTATTTGTGTCAGAATCTCTTTCCTTCACAAAGCCAAACTGGGACGGGTCCAGTATCTGTAGGTTGCCAGTGTCCTTTTTGACTGTTTCCATGATAATTTGTTCCATTGCTTTGCATATCAGACTTTTCAGTCTAATGAGTCTGTAGATCCTGAGGTTTGTTAATGGTCCACCCTTGTGGAGGGAGATGACCATTGCAGCGCTCCATTCACTTGGTATATAACCTGTTCTGAGGCTGTAGTTGAAGAGCTCCTCTAATGTTCCTGCTAGGTCACATATGACGATATTTAGGAGGCAACCAATGATATTGTCAGGGAGGACTGAAACAATGTTTTTGGCCTTAGCAAGGACTACCAGGACCTGCCCTCTGTTGATAGTTGGGGTGGATATGCTAGAAGGGATTTCACATTTATTTCTATAGTAATATAAAGTTTTTAATTTGGAGTGTGGTATACATACAGATGAGCAATTACAACAATCACTGGAAGTGTAATTGAAACTGTTTTGCAGCCATTGGCTAGAGCTGGTGGTATAATCACTAAAATGTTATCTTTTTTTCAGTGCAGTATACTTGAACTGTTTTAGAAATGGACACTAGTAGAATGGTTGGGGGGAATGGGAGGTACAGTCCTATTTTCAACCCTTTATATCCTTTTATTTTAGTACTGTGAACTCCCTGTCTTTGAATTACATGACTGTGCTTGTTACTTGCAACTGCTTTTTTTCCATTGTTTTGTCAGACAGGTTAAAATCCATTAGAGGTTACTCGCTTTATGCTTTTTAAAGTGATAGAGAAAAGGCAATCTCTCTCTGTGTGTTAGTTAAAACAACAGTGTGTCATGGATTTCTTCAGCATTTCAAATATTTAGTTAGGGATAATTGTAGTTTATGCACAATTAAATCTGACCATTTTTGAACTAAATGGTTACTGTTTATTTTTATTTTGTGAATTACAACTCATTTTTACACATTAAAATCTTCATTCTGAACATTAAATCTTTGCATAACTTTCAAAGTTATATTTTTTGTAACTGTAAAAAAGAGATGAAGTGGCTTCTTGAATCAATGCAAACACTCCATTACACAAGGAAGAGGAACAGTGTATCTTTTGAAGGGAGTGAGAAGGAGAAGAATGTAAGGGATACCATCTCAAATTTAAACCTTGCTAAGATGGGTCTAGCAGTGATCATATTAACAGCAAAAACATGTAAGGCAGAGGGGAAACAACTTGCACTTTAAACCAAGCATGTATCAGTTTCCTACAACTGTTGCTGTGTCTGTTATATAAACACCAGAGCACTTTCTTTTCTTTCTTGCCTGCAGTTAAAACATTGTTCAGTTTAGTGCTTTGCTTAGTGATATCCCTCTGAAGTAAGTAAACTGAGAAACTTGAAATTGACTTGTAATGGAAATGTAAGGTAGGGTAGGGTGCCTTACTGACACAGTGCTGCATACAGAAATTGATAAAGTAGAAGAGACTGTAGAAGCATTGTAGATGTCAAAGGAATGTGTCAGCACTGCATACAAGGTTGAGGAATATAGTCACACTTTCAGAAATGTTACCAATACTGCAGTGCTGACTAAAGGTACGGGGAAGGAAAGGATGAGACAGTAATGCTAATGGTTTAGGGAGTGGGGTGGAGCAGGAGACAGTAAAAACTGGAGGCTTAGGGACAACCTGGGAAGATGATCTATTCTACAAGTATAAGACTCATCTCAGTCTACAAAGAATTATGTTTCTAAAATGGGCTGGAAAGGGACAAGATGGATATGCCTTTTAGACTTGGATGGAGGGAGTGTGAGGAAAGGTAGGTAAAGGGTTGGCAGGAAACTTAAAGTAGCAAAAGAGACAGAGGTCACTATTTGTGGTGGTGGTGGTAGGGAGGGGCATGAGAATGAGGCAGTAAAAGCAAACAACAGACTGGAAGGTTAAAAGATGAAGAAGTAGAGGTCAGACAGCAAGTGGACTGTGAAAAGGATCACTGCTTTTTCTGAGGATTTTGTATCACTCTTGCATCATCTTATTGCTCCCTACCCAGTGCCCCATGTCTATTGCTGAGCCTGCCAGTCAACTCCTTTACCACTTGAACTATCACTGGTAGAGATGGGGCTGATGCAGAACTTAAGGGAATCCTGAGGGTCTGGATGTTCACATGTGATGGGAGGATTCTTATTTTATGCCTTACCATGTTATTCCTACCCCCTTGGTTCTCTATTATATGACTGGAGTGGTGGGCACCCCACCTCTGTATCAGCTCATCCTTGTCCCCACTCTATTCCCCCTTTGATCTATGCCTTCCAATAATATATCCCTAGCCCCCCACCAGGCATCATCACAGAAACAACCACAGAACCACCCACCCACCAGGGATCGTAATGTCCATTCCTCCATGCTGTTCTGTCAGATGCTTAAGTTGCTAATCAAACCCAGGTCACCAGGGCTGTAGTCAGGCCTTTATCCCTTGCTGCTACTGGAGCAACTAAAAAGGGGCACTGTTAAGGAAAACGACAAGAAGGATGCTCAGGTTAGACAAGAAAGGATGGGGAAACATGAGTAAAGGAAGAAATAGTAACACGTTAGATGGATGTGAAAATGTAAGGAATAGGAATTGAAATGTTATAGATTATAAAGGCAGGTGAGGAATGAGAGTGGCATCAAAGTGAGGGTATGAATAATGAAGAGATGAGCACTACAAAAAAGGATCAGGAGATAACAAGAGCACAGGTACACAGAGGAATCCAAGACTAGAAGGGACAAGAGAATGGAAGGATAGCTAAAATGGGTAAGGACTAGTCAGGGGTGTGCTCTATAAGGTCAGAAGCCTAGTGAGAGAGATAGCTGAGCTGTAACAGTGTAAAGTAAGTTTGATATGTTTAAGATCAAGCAAATATGGGAGAGTGACGAAAGGGCTAGGACATAATATTAGCTGGTTATAAGTTGTATAAGGAATGGTGCCACTGGTATGAAAAGACCCCTGTGGGACTGCATGCCATGATGTGGCACGGAGGTTTGTCAGTGGTGCATATTAGCACTGTGTGAACTGACTTCTATGTGGCTGACTGCCATGATGCAACACATAGGCTTCTTGGTGCAGAATATTAACACTGGTATGACTAGACTGCATGCTGTTAAGTGGTACACAGTCTTGTCATGGTACTGCACTGTAGGTAAAAGTCTGATGACTTTGTCATACAGATACTTGCTGCCATGCAGCACTGTAGCCAAAAACTAATTTGGGTGATGCAATCAAGTAAAAATCTATGCAATAAGTTCTACCATTAATAGTTTAACAGGTTATATACTGCAACCAGAAAGTCCAAATTCATCAAAAGGTTAATGTTTGCATTGTACCACAGTGGTGCTGTATGGAGCTATTGCATAATGTATCCCTGTGTGTGTTGGGGGGGGTGAGATAGTAGTAGTAATTTCCTGGCTAAAACACATATTTAATCCTAGGTAACGGTATAATGCAGCATGGTAAATTACTGATAGTGAAATGCCTATGAAAATCTATACATTATACCCATATGTAAAAGCCAAATTTCAGTTTTTCTTTAAGACTTTATTACAAAACCTTATGGCAATAGTACTAGGATACTCAGCTACAAAATATATCAATGATTGCTATTATACATTATCATTATACCTTTAGGGGTTGCAGTGCCACTCAGTAGAGAATATGACATTACCAAATTGCTCCCCTCTGCACATGACGTTTTGGTGATGTCAAGTTTGCAGTCACAAAAATGTTGCTTTGTTTAATGAAAAATGATTTCTGATTCAAAGACAACTCAGTGAAGGTAAATTCAGCGCTGCTGCTGCATAGCTCAACCTGAAAAGAGGTCAGATATCTTCCCAATGGAAACATAGTATAATGCAAAATGTCAGAGTTATACTGAAATGCATACGAACCCTTCTTTTCATACCTATATATTAAAGATCAAAAGTCAGTTCCCCTTTGAGAGTTCATAAAAAACAAGAAATTATAGTAGTATACTGTGGTCAAAATGTTTATAAGACTGCAATTCTACCCTTACCAATTTAAATGCAGCTCAACTGTGAATCTGTCCTCACCAATCTGGCTGATTCATTCCATGGAGTTTGAACCATGGTGTAGAAAAACAGAACATTTTCTGGAGAAAGCATATAATTTGTCAGCTGTAATAAAAGCACAGTTATGATATATTCAGGACAAGTGCTGCATTCTTCACCTTGAGCATAAATTACATACCACCCAATGGAAATTGAGTGTAATGCAGATGTCAGAATGTGACAATGAAAGGCCATTGAACCCTTGTATGTAGAATCTTTGTTTACAAGTGCTGATGTTAATTCCTATTTCACAGATCATAAAAAAATGCTCAAGGAATTGTAACAGGACACTCAACTACAAAATGTATCCAGTTATTTCTACTCTTAGTAATTTAAATACAGCTCACTGACAAATTTGATCACAACAATTTGGTTGTTTCACACCTTAGAGTATGTAAAGTGGCATATTACAGTTACAAAACAAATGCTATTTTCTTACATGATTTTTATTTCTGATGAAGTGAAAACTCAGGACACATATATTTTGAATCAGTGTTGCATTTGTCATTCTGAATAGAAGTCATATAGCTTCAGGAAAGAGAAATAACCTTTTCCCCAAGGAAGCATGACCTTGAAGATAGAACAACTGAGTAGCAAGGTTGTCAGGGACACATTCACCACATGGCGTCGCAATGGAGATTATCTACCTATAAAATGACTAAGTTTCATTGAATTGCGTTTTATGCCATATTTTGCTGTTTCAGAATTCATTACATTAGTCAACAGATTGCTGATATTCTGAACAGCAAACTCCCCAAGTGTATACTGAAGCTGTATGAAGTGTAAACATTTAATGCTGAATGGCAGTATGTTAATCATGAACCAAATTAAAACATTTTAAATTATGTCTTTGACAGGGACTATGGCAGTTTCCTTTTGATCATTTATGATTAAACTGTGATGTGGGTTAAGGGGGCTGAGAACACAGAAAGAACTTTCAGTGAAATGCAGAGCTCCACCACTGATAAAAATAATGAGCATATCATTATTTTTATGAGTATATTATGTGTATCTTTCTCACTAAAAGTATTATACTTTTGGAATATGAAAGGATTCTTAATATACACACACAGATATATACATGTTTATTTACGCATACATATATACACACACACACACACACACATATATATATATATATATATATATATATGTATATATATATATACATATATATATATATATATATATATATATATATATATATACACACACACATATATATATATATATATATATATATATATATATATATATATATTGTGTCTTTCGGTTTTTTCCCGGTTAGGGGTCACCACAGCGGAACTCCGGTCTGCTAATGATTGGTAGTTGATTTTTACGTGCCGAGTTACCAGCCCTGATACACAACCTTCAACGAAGGTACGCCCATTCACACATGTCTCCACGCAGAAGACGCTCTAGCTGAGAATCGAACCGGCAGCGTCTTACTGTGAGGCGACAATGCTACCGCAGCACCACCACCACGGGTTTCTATATATATATATATATATATATATATATATATATATATATATATATATCTATATATACATATACTATATATATCTGGTAAAAAATGCACTAAAAACAAAATAAATTTCACTATGAACGGACTTCATGATACAAAAGCATTCAAAAAGAATTAAAAGGAAAACACCAGCAACTCTTGTATTATTTAGTGCTTTTGTCTTCTTTAATATCAAGAATTCATCAAATGTGCCTTAAAATATAGATATTAAAGGTTTTTTTTTTTTGCACACGACCCCACTTTGCACACGATACCTTCTTTCCAACTTTCTGTTCCAGGTATACGTGTTGTACACGACCCCAGTATGGACACTACACTACAGGAGTCACATGGCACCCCTCCTGGTTAATTGATCTACCTTTTTAATGATAATGAAGATGCACATAGCACCTTGCAAGACTATTGTTGTTAGATTATTATTGGATAGGAACTCTTGTGTTAATTTAAATAAGCTACTTGAAGTAATGAATTTAAACAATGTTAAAACGGTTGCTTGTATTAATGAAACTTCATTCTGAAGAAGTCTTGATATTAAAGAAGACGAAAGTGCCAAATAATACAAGAGTTGCTGGTGTTTTCCTTTTAATTCTTTTTGAATGCTTTTGTGTCACAAAAAGATTCTTAATATACACACACAGATATATACATATGTATTTACATATATATATATATATATATATATATATATATATATATATATATATATATATATGTATGTATATATATATATATATATATATATATATATATACACACACACACACACACACACACACACACACATATATATATATATATATAAAAAAACTAAATGATTGCTCTTTGCTTCTACTCTTAAGTCATATCAACTGTACTTCACTGTAACCTCTAACAATGGTACTAACATATCCCCTGACACTACTACCCGTCTACTGGGAGTAACAATTGATAACCACCTTAGCTATAATCACCATATTAACTCTACAATAAAGTCTGTTAACAAAAAACTTGGCACCCTTTACAGAATCAAACCCTTCCTAAGCACTTCTGCCAGGATAACCATTTCCCAGACCCATCTGATTTCTACCCTATTCTATGCCTCTGCAATATATACTAATCTTTCTAAAAGCAACCTCTCCAAACTCTGAGCATGTTACAATAACATAGCCAGATTTGCCACTGGCACCCCCTTTAGAACCCACCATTGTCACAACATCAAACAACTGGGATGGTTAGAACTGCAGAACCAACTGCTATGCCAACAACTTGTCATCTCCCATAAGATTCTCTATCATCCTAACAATACCCCAATCCTCAATAATCTGATCACCCCTACAAAATCTTACTACACTTCAATCAGCTAATAAGCTACTAGTTTCCACTATTAAATCCAACAACAAAGCAGGGGACTCTCTTTTCTCCAACACAATAGGAAAAAGTTGGAACCAGCTTCCTAATGAACTTACCACCGTCACTTCCACTCTTCTTTTCAAAACACTACTTAAAGAATACATTAAAACTCACTGGCTCTGTCCCTACTCTAACCCTGACTAACACCTCCTTCCCCTTGCTGCTCTCTCTCTATTCTCCTGATCTACTGCACTATCAGTCCTTGTGGTAATGAAAGTATATTAGTCAATCATTTTAGTAATTGTTATCTCTCAAATGCTCACTAAATGTATTTTGTTTTAGTATATCCTACTATACTGCTTTGTTTCAAGTCTATCTGAACCTCAATTATAAACCATCTACTGTATTTCTGTCAACTATTACTATATATAATATTGATTGTCTGTGCCTTTGCTTGGAGCTTTTCTCCCCGGGCCTCTACTGAAAATGGACATATCTCCAGCTAGACTAGCCCGGTCAACAAATGTAAAATAAATAAAATAAATATATATATATATGTGTGTGTGTGTGTGTATATATATATATATATATATATATATATATATATATATATATATATATCTATATATACATATACACACACACATGTATATATATATATATATATATATATATATATATATATATATATATATATATATATCTATATGTATATATATACACACACACTAGGCTATCTGCCCTAGGGCATTTATAAGCCTAGCCAGAGTGTGTTTGGCTTTCGCCACCCATTTTAAATTAATTTTGCTATGCCCTTTTTCGAGGTTAGTATACTGTGCCTCTGTCTAACAGTGACATAGAACTGATACCCGGGGCAAACCTACGATCTCCCATCCACTCATCAAGATTCCTCTTGAAGAGAGTCAATGAGGGACTCTGCCTAACCTGGACTGGGATTTTATTCCAGAGTGAAGGGAGGCTCTGGGTTATGAATCTGTCCCTCCAGCATGTCCTATTTATTTCAGTGCTGAGGTTCAAGTCTCTCGAGTGCGTAGCTCGATGGGATTTGGATTTTCTGAGGTGCAGCATGTCCATTAATTCCGGGTTGGACATGGCTTTATACATCAGGCACAGATCGCCTCTGAGCAGGCAGTATGTCACTGAGTAGAGCTGCAGTTTCTTTAACCCGGCAGCATATGGCATCTGTTTGAGCCCTTTGATCCTCTTGTTGAGGTACTTTTGGGGTCTTTCCAGTTGCTGCAGGTATCTGGTAAGGTACATCCCAAAAGGGGCATTGTACACAATTATGGGCCTGATGAGGGATGAGTAAAGAGGCACGATGACCTCCCCTGATCTAGATGTGAATCCCTTCATGATTAGGTGGGCTATATAAAATGTTTTTCTAACCAGTTTGGCCACGTGGTTGTCAAATGAGAGATTGCTATCAACTTGGGTCCCCAGGTCCCTAATTACTTCTTCTGTACTTAATGGATTACCACCTATGTGGTAATTTGTGGGCACTGTTTTTGCCAAAGGGGATGACTATACACTTTTTGGCATTTAGCTTGAGGCCATGGCTCTGGCACCAGTTGTCTGTTTCTATGAGGCCCTTTTGGAGGATGCTTGTGTCGGCTGGAGAGTCGATTATGGCGCCCAGTTTGCAGTCATCTGCGAACTTGGTCAGCCACAGTCCTTCCGTGTTGGCCTGTACCTCCAAGAAATATATACCGAACAAGAGAGGTCCCAGGACTGAGCCTTGTGGGATGCCACTTGTAACTGGTTTGAAGTCTGACATGGCTCCAGCAATTCTAACCATGTGGGTTCTGTCCTTAAGCCAGTTTGCAACCCATCTAGTGATATAGGGGTTTATATTTAAGCTGGTGAGCTTATATATATAAAGGCTTTTGCAAGGTCCAGATAGGCTGGGTGGACCACCTTCCCCTCGTCAATGGCCTTGGTGACTGTTTCAAACAAATCAACCAGGTTTAAGAGGCAGGATCTGCCCTTAACAAAGCCGAACTGGGTAGGATCCAGTGTCTGTAGGTCCCCAATATCTTTATTTATGAGGTCCATGATGATCCTTTCCATAGCATTGCAGACCAAGCTAGTCAGGCTTATTGGGCGATAGTTTCCAGGATCTGTTGAGGCACCACCTTTGTGGAGAGGGACCACTGTTGCTGTACGCCACTCTTTGGGTACATATCCTGTAGTAAGGCTGAGATTGAACAGTAGTTTTCTGTTTGGGTTTAGCTCTTCTTGGAGTTCATGCAGGACGCAGCCCGGGATACCGTCTGGTCCCATTGATGCTGTGTTTTTTGCTTTGGAGAGGGCAGCTCTTACCTGAGCATCTAAGATGTCAAGGGGGCAGCACTCTGCTGGGATAGATATTTGCCCTTTTGATGGGGGGAGTTTGCTGAACCTGTCAGCTAGGATGTTGGCAATGTCTGTGGGTTTGGTGTATTTTTTGTCATTTTGGACTAATTCTGAGCATATCTGGGAATTCTCACCCAGGTTCCTAACATAACTAAAGAAAGCCTTGTGATTATCCTTAGTGTCCTGTGCAATTTTTCTCTCGAAGCTGGCCTTAGACGATTTTATGAGTGCCTGTAGTTTTTTGCTAATACTGATCAGAGATGTCCTCCCTTTTTGGGATTTTGCTCTATCATGTAGTAGCTTCTTCCTTCTATTGTATAGTTTGTTTATGGCTGGGGTCCACCAGACAGGACGTCTGCCTTTGGAGGACTGGGTCTTGGTTTTATTTGGGATTGCATGATCCATGCATTCCTGAAGGTGTTCATAGAATGCGTTTATAAAGGATTCTGCGGTCTGGGCCGTATTTTCCACAGGCCGGGGCTTTGAAGGATTCCACCTCGGTTTTGAGGAGTGTGAAATTTGCTTTAGAGAAGTTTTTCTCTGTGGTTTTCAGGGCAGGGGGTGGAGTCGGGATGTGAATATCCAGTGAGATTAGTTTATGGTCTGATCTTACCAGTGAGGGTTACACTTCTGGTCTGGAGCATAGAGTCCCCATGTTGGAGATGATCAGGTCCAGTATGTTTTCCCCTCTTGTGGGAGTGGTAACAAGTTGTTCCATAGCATTTGAGTTTATAAATTCTAGGAACCTTTGGGCTAGGGTGTTGGAGCTAGAGTAATGCTCCCAGTCTTTGTTTGGGTAGTTGAAGTCACCCAATATAATGGTGTTTGGAGAGACCTTCATATTTTCCAGTGTTCTCAGGAAGGCTGAGTGGGGTTCCTGGGTTTGGGAGGGTGGTCTGTAGCAGGCTATAAACTGGAAGGCAGTTTTACCCACTGTTAGTTGCACATGGATAGTCTCTGATGCTTTGTGCTGTGCCACCAACCTGGAGATGTGGGTATCTTTGTGAATATTGATACTCCCCCTCCTTTTGTGGTTCGGACCAAGTTTTAGGGCCGAAAAGCATGATATGAGGTATAGCCTGGTAGTGCTGGGGTGCTCTCGGGAGCCTTGAACCAGGTTTCCGTTACTGCACAGATATTGATGTTCTCCATGCTAAGGAGAGTTTCAAGTGTGTGCATCTTGAGGTTTAGACTTCTGGCGTTGAGTAGCATTACTCTTAGTTTCTTATCCCTTGTGATACCTATGGAGGTGGGTTTGTCTTTTGAGCCTTGCCTAAAAAAGGCACTATGGGGGTAGCAAGAGCCTTTGCCAATATCAGAAAGCCCAGGGGTGACAGGTGCAAGCCATCCCTAGCGAAGCATCGTGGCTTGTCGAGCATGTCATCCCAGGCTAACAGGCATTGGATCCCCTTTGAATGACACCGATACTTAAGCCAATTGTTGAAATTGATCATCTTGTCTTCATATTGTGGGATCATTCTTGGTGAGGGTAAGATGCTACTCAAGGTCAGGATCATACCGACCTGGGCTACATGCTCAGACAGCTTCTCTATGTCTCTTTTCATGTAGTCCAGGGAGGTACATCTCAGGTCATTCACACCAGCATGGGCAATGACTGAGTCATATTTGTACTTGCCTTAGAGTGACCTGAGTGCTTGTGTTATGTGGTGGATCCTAGCGCCCGACAGGCAGCTCACCGTGACCTTCTCCTTGTTCAGCCTGGTGAGCGGGACATCAGTGTACCTGACGATAGAGTCACCTATTACAAGTGTATCAGGTGTGTTGTTTAGCCTTAAGAGCTGTGACTGTTCGGCACACTGGCTTTGTGAGCTATGTGTTGCACGTGTTTTGTTTTGGGGTAGCGGTTGCTTGGGTGTCTGCTTTGGAGATCTCTGCTGCTTAGGCAGATTTTTATTTAGAGCCTCGAGTATGTTTTGTGTGTTTATGTGTTTGGTTTGCTGTCGTGGTAGGTCTATGTGAGACTGGAATTGTAGTGAGTGTGGTTTCCTTCTCCTCCTGACTGGTTTCGCCAGTACTGAGTTGAGAGAGCTTAGCCTCCAGTATGGCTATATGGTTGCATCTCTCACATATGTTGGAATTTGTTGGGAGGAGGAGAGGGTTGTCTGTGTACATGAGGCAGTTGTAACATTGCCTCAAGATTCCCAGATTCACCAGCTGGACCGGAGAGGAGATTGACAATTGACCTTTGGACATGCTAGAATAGTACTGGGAATTCCTTTATAATTGAAAAAAAGGGCCAATGGGGAACGAGGTAATCATGGGAAGTTTGTGAGGGTGTAGTGCTTTTAATATTTTAGTGCTGACTTATATAATTGCTTTAGTGAGCAAGTGCCAGGTAACTTAAATGCAATGTGTTACAGGTAACTTAAATGCAAAAATGACAAACAGTAACTTTCTTTCAAGTGAAACAAGGAAATAAGTACAGTAAGCAATGCAGATATCACTAGGGATCCACAGAAGCGCTGAAAAGCCGCGTTTTAGGTGGAATGAGCATTTCAGGGAAATAATAAGCAAACAAACAACAAGCATACAAACAAAGCTAGATTCAGCAGGCCTGGATCTACTCTATGCTACAGCAAACAAGGTGTACGAATTTCAGTAAGAAGCAGTTCAAATATGCAGGCACTATAAGCCTTTAACCAGAAATTCCCAGCTCAGAAGGGCAGAGTCCAGCCTCTCCTCCCACAAGAGTGCAGACCACAAACCCTTCTAATGTAAAATAACTGGCCTGAAGCCCAAGTGCTTAAACCAGAATTAATACACTTTTAGAATAACAGACACTGAGCCCTCAATCAGCAGTTCCCAACTTAGAAGGATGTAAGCTACCTGTTCTGCCACTACAGTGCAGACCACAAACCTTCTTAATGTAAAACAACTGGCCTGAAGCCCAAGTGCTTAAACCAGAATTAATACACTTTTAGAATAACAGACACTGAGCCCTCAATCAGCAGTTCCCAACTTAGAAGGATGTAAGCTACCTGTCCTGCCACCACAGTGCAGGCCACAAACCTTCCTAATGTAAAACAACTGGTCTGAAGCCCAAGTGCTTAATCCAAAAGACTTAGAATGATAGCTACACTTTAATCAAGTTACTACCAAGCAGTATAAGCCTTTAACCAGAAATTCCCAGCTCAGAAGGGCAGAGTCCAGCCTCTCCTCCCACAAGAGTGCAGACCACAAACCCTTCTAATGTAAAATAACTGGCCTGAAGCCCAAGTGCTTAAACCAGAATTAATACACTTTTAGAATAACAGACACTGAGCCCTCAATCAGCAGTTCCCAACTTAGAAGGATGTAAGCTACCTGTTCTGCCACCACAGTGCAGACCACAAACCTTCTTAATGTAAAACAACTGGCCTGAAGCCCAAGTGCTTAAACTAAAAGGCTTAGAATGAGTTACACAAAGCAGTAATAAATGCAACACTCAGTACTTTTAAGATGGCCGAAAAGCAAAATAAAGTAGGAAACACAAATACAGTAAAAGCAGATTTTTTTTTTTTTTTTTATTATAAAAAAAATATACACACAGAAATTTTCTCTGTTAAAAAAAATAAAAAAATAAAAAAAATTTAAAAAGGAAAGGGGCTTGACGGGAAAACCTAAAAATGGTATACTAAAGGCTTTTCAAAAAATTTTGACAGTTACTGTACTAGGGGCGGAAAAATGCCCTTTTACTGTGGTGGTCTTGGAAAAATTTAAAATAAAATTGAGCCCCCAAAAAAAGTTTTTTTTTTTGGCTTTTTTAAAAAACCGTTTTAAAAATTTTTTATATTACTCATTAAAACTAATATTAAAATATTATAATATATATATATATATATATTTAAAAAATTAAAAAAAACACAAAATAATACATAACATTTATATATATATATATATATATTTATATATATATATATATTATATAATAAAATTTTTTATATATAAAAAAAAAAAAAATAAAAAAATTAAAATTATATATTAATTTAAATAATAATTTTATAAAATGAAATATTAAATAATAATTTTTTAAAATAAAAAATTTAAAATATAAATAATAACAACCCAAAAACAAAAACAAAAAAAAACCAAAACTACAACCCTTAGGTAAAAATTTTCAATTGTTAAAATCCTTTTTTTATTAAAAAAAAAAACCAAAAAAGATGGAAAATTTTTCACAGGAAAAAGACC